>NC_072053.1:51341193-51561193 GCF_027791375.1 Indicator indicator | reverse complement strand
AACAAAGATAACGCAATTTTACATCAATCTTCTTTTATTAATATGTAATATTTTACTCATAAAGGGACAGTTTGTGAGATTCATGTTGACAGGAAACAACTAATGTCACTATAATTACTATTGTTAGAGATGCAAGGAATTTTAAAATTCAAATAATAATAAGACAAAATAGTCTGCTTTATTTCTTTTCCCCCAGAAGAAACAAAAAAGATATGATTGTTTGCACTCCATATCTTTCACAAAATGACATCTCATTTTTTATTTACCTTGTTTTTCAAGAACAAATAGGGAATATTTAAGCATGATAGGGATTCTATTTCTTCTTTTCACTGAGCTTACATGTTTTCCAAGTGGAAACACTATTTTAATCTCTTCCTATTTGGTTAGATTTCCAATATTGCTTTGATTGCTTTCCCTGTGTTGCTGATTGTCGCTGTCATGGTGGACTGAGCAGGACACATACACATTTATAGTCACGAAACTGAGCAGAGTATCAAACATAGAGCACCTTTATTGTTATTACCAACACACATTTATGTTTTCTGTGCTACTGTGGCCACTTCTAATTGGTTAACAAGTTGTTTTTAATACTCTTATTGGTTATTGCTACATCATTATGTAATAGCTATTCTTGTTAACTTTCACACGGGATGATTCAAATCTTTTATCTCACGGTTTCCCAGGCACTGTTCATTCTTGCAAACCACGTGCACCTCTGGGGCCTCCCGTATCTTTACTGGTACACAGTTATATGCCCAAGCTAAGTTCTTCTTTCCCAGGCAAGGAATCTGCAGACCTGCCGCAGTCCCCCACAGCTGATGTTGCTTTTTCTTTTTTAATTAGCATGAATCCATGTAAGAGTTTATTCATACAGGCTGGAAAGTTCAGCCTCAAACTGCTTACAAATATTTGAGGTTTTATCCTAGGAAGCTGGAGTGACATTGCCAGGACATGGCTCTACACGTTTGGCTCAAACCTCCTCTTCCCCCTCCCTTCTGGAGTCCAGGGGTGGATTTTGACACCATATTGACCAAGGGGCAAGGTGCTACTGAGTCAACAACCACCTCCATGGTAAACAGAGTTCACACTATATGCTCATGCTTGCCTCGGTCACAACATCAATTCATTGGTTAATTATTCTGTTCACAAAGGGTGCTCATTGGACTGGTATTCATTGCAGTAAATTTTGAATAGGGGTTGTTTTGGTAAACAAGTACCCATGTCTGTGCTCATACCCTTGCTCATGCCTGTTCCCATGTTTGTGCTTGTGTTTGCCTCACGCAATGCTTTTTCCAGGACTCGAACCTGTGCTCCCAAGCACTTTGCAGTGGACTGCCACTGCAAAGTTGCCTGGCTACAGGTGCCGCTGCACTGTGTGTCCGCCCTGTGGATCGTACCCTGTGTCCCACCAACAGATGGGGCCAACTGTTGCCTGAACCATCGCTGAGTGAGGGAACCATGGTAGCCCAAGTGCACCACTCGTCCCAGGTCACTACAGCCTCCCAGAAGAGGGGATATTGCTTCATCTAGACCAGTAGCTGTCCCAGCTGAACCCAACGACCTGTGGAGGGAGTCTGATATAGTTTATGATCAAATTTAAAAGCTGGAAATCTGATAATATGAGTATGATATATTAGATATAAAAAATTATATTTCCAAGCTAATTTGATCCAGGTTCGTTTGCCCAGTCAATGATATGTTGATTACACATGATAGGACACTAACGGACAATGGAATAACAGTCTAGAAGAGTCAGAAACTTGGAATACAGACAAAAAACCTGGAAATTCTTATAATGTGAAAATGAACAGCTATACCACCTCAGGAGACATGACAGACCCCTCCCAGCCTCACTGTGGAGTAAAAGCCACAGATAAACAGTCTGTGAACTTTAGAAATAAGCAAGTAAGTCATCTTATTTAGTTACTCACAAACTGGTGACTTTCTAGTTATCAAAACCTTTGCCAAATGAAGAGATACATGGAGCTACAACTTGTAATCCAAATGACAGGGATAATCCAGAGACAAATCTCAAAACTGGAAGAAGTGAGGGAGAGAAAGAGAGAACACTGCTGTGGTGTGGCCTGGGATCCAATGTGCTGCTACTAGGACAAAGCAGGTAATCGCCCTGAAGACAAGCATGAAGTGGGTGCTTGTCGCCACCTCAAATCCGGATAACGAACAGGGTGTGGTCTCTCAAATCATTCCCTATAAATTCCCCTTTTGAAAACCAAATGGCTCAATGGCAGATTACCTATTCAAATATAGCAAAACAGTTCAAAATGCTGCATGGCGGGCAAACTGTACATGTCTTCTTGACTAGCCTCTGACACGTGCAGTTGTCTGTGTGAAATGTGAGGCACGGAGTCCAGCTTCTACCCTCCCCAGGCAGCCTCAATGGTGCCTGCCTATTGGCTTCTCGACCTCAAACCTGGACCCTGCAGTGGGGAGGAAGGAGAAAGGGCAGTGGCCAAACAGATTTAGCTGGGTCATTAATGCCTCTTCCAGGACAGAGTCACCCACCCATCCCCTCTCAATCCCCTGGAGAAGCTGCTTTGCTGTGCCCTGAGAACCGCAATGACAAAGCCTTTCCCCCAGAGCAGGAAGCCTTTGTCATGCAACATGGTTCACAGACAAAGCTGCAAAAGCCTTCAAAGTTTTCCCTGAAGGCACCAGGACCTTTTACTCCAGGAGAAGCAGCAACTATGTGGCATAGCACCATGCAGTCAGTGCCATTTTTTATTTCCGTATTACAGGACATCCATGCCACAACTTCTGGACTATAAACACAGTATCAAGGAAAGATTCTGCTAAAAGTTCTTAGTTTGTGAGTAAGCCAAGTACTTCTTTATAAAGTTTCTGTAAAGGTTTGTGCCAAACCATTCTGTTCTGTGGGTTTGCTGGTCACTGACAAGCCACACCCCCACCCCCATCCTCTGTCCAAATTAATTTTGTTTCTAAATTTCTAAATTCTCTGATCAAAGTGCCTATACAAATACATTCTGTAGAGATTGTTATTCCAACTGAGTAGCGGTACCTGTAAATATTGACTGTAAATATGTTGTGGCATAGTTTGTACATAAATAAATTATTAAAAATTTTATTAATATCTCTGCCACTCATTCCTGAGTGGTATATTTTATAACAGGGTGGACACAGGAAATAATGCATCCTTATAAAACTGGCTGCAAAATCAATTGTCTTCCTTTTTCCCTTCCTTTCTAGTCCCGGGAAGACATCCAGGTTCTTATCTCCTGCAGATGAGTGAGGCTGGGTGTTCGGCCTTGGTAATGCTGCCACTCAGGCCTTGGTGACTGAACTGGGTCTGCCTAGAGGAATTTATGCTGCATCACAAACTTTGTGGTATGGAGGAAGAGAGCCTTGACAGGGACAAGAACATGAAAGCCTGGGTCAGTTTGGCATGGTGTAAAGGGAGCATGTGTAAAACTTTGGTTTAATGGGCTTGTGTGTTGAGCCTGGACTGTGTGTATGCTTTGATGTGCTCACCACCATGTAACTCTGGCATTGTAGTGTGTGAATAATCTTTCCATTTAAACTTCCCATCATTATCCAATCCAATTGTGTGAGCCTTGTTCTTTTGCCCCTTTTGGAGCAATAGAGCAATTTGTCCACTACTTAAACCACAACAGAAAGTTAACCAAATCATATTGTTTAATTTGTTAAAGCAACAGATACAACAGATTCAGAATTGCTGATGATAAATGCAAAATGATCTCAGGATTAATGAATGCCAGGCAACATCCCACCAAGCCAGACAAGCTAATCTTTGCTATAGCTGTAATATGTAATAGAAATGCAGCAACTTTTATGCCTTATATTGAAGGTGCAACCCCTACTGTTACAAATAGGAGGGAAATAAGATGAGATTCAAGACAGGAAATCTATTAAAAGTATAAATTTTTATTTTATTTATAATTATCTCTGCCTTCCTTGCAATATAAAGAATAAATAAATATAAATTTATAAAGACCTGGGTGAGGGGAGGTGTCTCACTCCCAGGTTCCCTCCATTCCTGCCACACCTACCCAGAAAGATGACTCTCTCTTGGGTGGAGGGAAAGGACAACAGCCCATAAACTGTCCTCATTTCAGTCTTTCCCTCCCAAATGATTCAGCTGCTACTGCAGCTCTAGGGGTTGGCCCTTCTGCACCTCCTGCTGCTGGCACTGATTCTGGTGGCAGTGCAGATGCCAGAGGCAGTTGCCAAAGAGGTGTTCCTCTTGTGGGTTTTAAGCCCTCGCCCCTGTTGTCTCTGCCTTCTATGTGATGTTTAGTGTGATTTCAGTACTCTGGTCTTCAAATCGGTTTTGTATTCAGTTCTGCGACTCTCACTACAAGCAGGAAGTTGAGGTTGTGGAGCATGTCCAGAAAAGGGCAAGGGTTCATGAAGGATCTGGAATACATGACCTAGAAAGAGTGTCTGAGGGAGCTGGGGTTGTTAAGTCTGGAGAAGAGGAGGCTGAGGGAAGACCTCATCACTCTCTACAATTACCTGAGGCAAAGTTGGAGTGAGGAAGGCGCCAGCCTCTTCTCCTTTATGTCAAGCAACAGGTCTAGATGAAATGGTTTCAAACTGCACCATAGGAGGTTTAGGCTGGTTGTTGGGAAATATTTCTTCACTGAAAGGTTTATCGAACATTTGAATGGTCTGTGCGGGGCAGTGGTGGAGTTACCACCCCTAGAGTATTCAAGCAGCATGTGGACCTTGTGCTTAGGGACACAGGGTTTAGTGTTGACCCTTAAGTGGTGGGTTAAGGGTTGGACTGAATGGTCTTTGAGGTGTCTTCCAACTAGGTATATTCTGTGACTCTGAGAAATTGCATATTTGTGTTATGTTGCTTCATCAGTTATCAGCCAAAAGAGGGACATCTTATTGCACAAGACTCCTTCCTTCAGCTGTTTGGCCAGCCATGTTTGTGGATGTTCATACAATCATAGAATCACTGAGGCTAGAAAAGACCTTTAAGATCATCAAGTCCAACCTCATCCCATCTATCATGTCCAGTAAAGCATGTCTTGAAGCAACACAACTACTTGCTTCTTGAACACCACCAGGGACAGCAACTCCAGCACCTGCCTGGAAAGTCTTCTCCAATGACTCTCTCAGTAAAGAAGTTTTTTGCTGATGTCCAGTCTAAATTTCCCCTGGCACAACTTAAGCCTATTTCATCTCATTTTGTCACTAGTTACTTGGGAAAAAAGATCAACATTGGCCTCACTACAACCTCCTTACAGGTAGTTGTAGAGAACAGTAAGATGTCCCCTTGGCCTTTTCTCCAGACTAAAACAATACTTGTTCCTCAGTCATTCCTCATATGATATGCCCTCCAAACAGCTCACCAGACTTGTTGCTCTTCTCTGGACATGCTCCAGAACCTCAATGTCATTCCTATACTGTGGAACCCAGAACTGAACACAGTATTCAAGCTGTAGCCTCACCATGGTTGAGTACAGGGGCACAATCACTTCCCTACTCCTGCAGACCACACTATTCGTGATACAAGCCAAGATGCCATTTGCCTTCTTGGCCACCTGGGCCACTGCTGGCTCACGTTCAGCCAGTTGTGAAACATCACTTCTACACATTTCTTGAATACCTCCAGGAATGGAGACTCCACCACCTCCCTAGGAAGCCTATTATAACGCCTTGCCACTCTTTCAGTAAACAATTTTTTCCTAATGCCAAATCTAAACTTCCTCTGGCACAACTTAAACCCATTTCCTTTCATTCTGTCACTAGTTACTTGGGAGAAGAGACCAACATCGGCCTCACTACAACCTCCTTTCAAGTAGTTGCAGAGAACAGTAAGATGTTCCCTTAGCTTTCTCCCAACTAAAAAATTTCAGTTCCTCAGTTGCTCCTCATATGACATGTTGTCCAAACACCTTACCAACCTTGCTGCTCTTCCCTGGACATGCTTCAGGACCTCAATGTCTTTCCTATACTGCAGAACCCAGAACTGCACATAATAGTCAAGCTGTGGCCTTAACCAGGGCTGAGTGCAGGGGCAAACCACTTCCCTACTCCTGCTGGACATGCTGGTTTTGGCACAGACCAGGATGCCTGTGACCTTCTTGGCCACCTGCTCATGGCCTGCTGGTTCATGTTCAGCCATCCAGACTGTTTTCCACCACGCTGCTTTCCAGCCACTCTTCCCCAAGCTAGTGACATTGCTTGGGGTTGTGACCAATGTGCAGGACCATTCACTTGGTCTTGTTACACCTGACTCCACTGACCCCAGTCACTTTTATTCTGTCTAGATCTCTCTGCAGAGCCTTCCTGCCCTTGAGCAGATCAACACTTCCACTCAATTTAGTGTCATCTGCAAGTTTGCTGACGGTGTCCTCCATCCCCTTATCCAAATCATTGATAAAAATGATAAACAGAACTGGCTCAAATACTGAGCCCTGTTAGACACCACTTGTGACAGGCTGCCAGATGGATTTAACTACATTTATCACAGCTCTTTAGGCCTGGTCATCCAGTCTGTTTTTAATCCCTCAAAGAGTTCACCTGTCTATGCCATGGGCCTCAAGTTTCTCAGGGAGAACGCTGTGGAAGATGGTTCCTTTAACAGAAAAACTTCATGATTATAAATGAGCTTGGCCATGAGATGTGCTAAATTAACTTGCATTCCTGTCTTAGGATAAGATAGACAGTTATCCCACAGGAGCTCACTGGAGTCTGAGATGTCTACATCAGGATTTACTAAGTAAAACAGAGCTTGTACTGATACTAGATATGCACTTGTAGTCACCACTGGAACATGGTGTCCACTGGAAGTATCTAAATTTGGAGGAGGATGTTAAACATTTGGAGAGGTTCCAGAGATAAATAATTTGAATTACCTTATGGTACAAGACAGGAGGTCAATCTATTTTGTTTAACAAATAGAAGATTAAGGAGTATTTTTTTTCTTTGTTTCGGAATACATAAAAGCTGACAGTTTCGTTGTTGCAAAGAATGATTAAAGCTTAGGACATACAGCTTGGTCTTAACAAAGCTGAGTTTTAGTTTTGCCCTGAATTTCTTGTCATGCTTCAGGCAAGTCAATTTAACTGTGCTTAATCTAGCTTTTGCATCACTTATGTAAACTTCAGTGCACTAAATAATAACACTGGTCTCAAGAAAAGAATCTTCAAGTGTTAGTTCAGTTAAGCTTTCTAACAAGTACTGGAAATCAAGTTATTTTATTGCTTCACTAGTTACCTATTGCTCAGTTCTGGGATTCCTGTGGAAATAATGAAAGGTCTGCTTACCCTGATATGATGCACTTTCCCTTTTACTTAGCACTTACAAAGATCAAGTAATGCTGTTCTCCATAACACTTGGCCATTTATGAAATAACTGACATTTAGACAAGCGCAATGCCTCATGTGGAGATCACATATCATCTGAAGGGATCCTGTCATATGTCTGTTTTGCATTACATTATTTTTTTTAACTCACACAAAAGCCTTGGGATAAAACATTGTTTCTGTGATTGCATACACTGTTGTAGTTATAAGAAATCCAGAACAAGTGTTAACAATTTCTTGCTCTTCAGTGCCTTCCAATTGTAATTTTTCAAAGTGTAAGAAAGAGGATAAGATCTTTTCTGAAACCAACAAAACTGATGTCATTCTCTTGTTTACTGTCTTCTTCATATCCCAGTTTTGTATTTTTTATGATTTAAATGAATGGTGCTTGGGAAAAATTAATCTGTCCACTGGCTTAGGATTTTTGTCTAGCACAATGTGATGTGACTGTGACAACATCAATTTAAAACATTGTGCTTTCCTAAAATTAAAAGGAGCTGTGACTTCTATTGCTTAGTGCATTAGATCAATTGATTACAGAAACAGATCCTCATATTTAGCAAGTACTCACCATCACAGTTGTCCCGTTTTTGGTCTGTAAAATATCAGAGCTCTGTTTATTGGGCTAGATTTTCTCATTCTTAGATGTTTAATTGCATGCATTTTAAATGTCAAAACTATCAGAAGTAATAAGTCTGGAATCACATTACTTTATGCCTTTTGCAGAACTGTGTGGGAAAATGCATTTCTTTCTCCAAGACCATACATGCATCTTTCCTATGTCAGCTCCTTGAAACAAATAGACTGTAACAAACCAACGTCCTCTGTAATTACAGAAATAGAATGTGCAAGTTCTGTTTTTTGGTATATGTTTTCTTTGTTCTTCCTCCATCCCCAACCATAAAAATAAGCAGGAACGCTTCCTTTATGTATTCTGTTCAGTTCTTGGGTCGTTCTCATTTAGAACTGGGTCACAGTTCTGGTCTCAATAACTATATTTAAAAGAGAGTCAAAATAGAATTCTCATGCCAAAGCAGAACTGCTTTTCTATTTAGGTAAAACAGTTCAGGTCTTTCTGGTTATATGAGAAACCAGGAATAGTATTCTGGAAGCGCTGAATGGTGCATAGAAAGGAATGTACTAATTACTAATGAACTGCAGGACGTACACAGCAGCTTTTTATCATTCTCTTCTTTGACCTTTGTCCTCTCTCACACTATGAGTAGAAAACAAATGCCTTAAATGTGGGAATAAATGTGGGAATGGTTCTTTTGCTAATATTCAGCAATCTAGTTAAAAGCTGGGGTAGTGAGCTGCTTGCTAACTGAAATTATGTTCCTTATGAGTTGCTATCTTGGAGTTGTGTGATAAAAGTTTCACGGTTTGGTAAGTGCTTTTGGCCTTATCCCCAGCATGCCCTCTGACATTTCATCTGTGAGTCATTCTCACACAAAACACATTGGTTGGTGTTGCTAGTAATGGGTGAAAGTGGAATGAGTAAACAACCAACTCAGAAACCTAAAAGTCATTCAGATAGACTGAACAAGAGAGAATAATAAGTGACTATCTGGCTGGAATTTATTTTGCAGGGTTTAGCCAATGTAAGTAAACTTGCCAAGATTTAGTTTTCTGTTAAGTCATCTGTTTCCTTTTAACTAAACATACATTAAAAATTATTATTCTTCACTATCTCCAGAACTTGTTATTTCTGGTATTAAAAATCTGAACATGACTGAAAATAAGGAAAACTCTAATGTAATCTCCTCACATCAGATGGAAAAAAGTGAAGGGAAAACATTTTCTATTTTGCTTTTCCAGAGGAAAGTAAAATTTGACAACCTTCCTTCCTCTTTATCATTAACGAAAAAACAAAACAAAACAAAAAATCCCTGCAACAAACACAAACCCACCCCCTGAAAAAGCCCCAAACAACAAACTTCACAGGGACATATTTCATGCTGTTAAATGTTAATGGGGCATTATGCATTACTAAACTCAGCTGTATAAAAATACGTTGCATCAGTACAGGAAAAATTGTAAAGAAGGAAGCTGCATGCTTTACTAGGGATGAAGAAAAGTATACCTAATGTGCTGGGGCACACCCATCCTGGATGGGGCTGAGAAGAACCCAGCCCCAGGTGGACAAAAGAAATTTAATCTGGGGAGGGCTTGGCCCCTCCCCTGCTGGGAGAAGGTGGTCCCCTGACTCAGAGGTGGTCTATTCCACTTCCCCTTCCTGTCCAGCAAGCCTGTAAAAGGGGGGATATCTTGCTGCTCTCCCCTTTTTTCCTGCCTCGTCTGCTTGAGAGGATTTCCTGCTGCTGTTGCTGTCACTGTCTCCTGCACCGGACCACGTGGCTGGGGCCCTTTCTCTCTCTCAACTGAATCCACCGACATCCAGGGGAACACAAGGCCATCCAGGCTTGGTTTTGTATATTTTTCTTCCCACTTACCCTCATCCCTTACCTCTGTGAACCCCCACCCTGTTACTGATATATATATATATATATATATGTAAAAAATTATTTTTTTTCCTTTCCCTTTTGTGAAAAAAGAAAAAAAAATTTACTCCTCCTACTTCCAAACTGACTTTAGAATATTTCTTTCACAAATTTTTTTTTTCCTTTCCCCTACCTTTTTTTTTTTTCTTTCTTCTCTCTCTCTACCCTGCCGAGGGAGAAGGGCTGGGGGAGGAATTTATATCTATTATGATTTGAGCTCCTAAACTCAGAGCTCAAACCACCACACCTAAGCACTACTTAAAGAAGAAAGTTTGTAGTTGTGTTCTGTTTGTTTTTTGGGTTTTGTGGAGTTTTTTTCCCGGGGGGGGGGTGTGTGTGTGTGTTTATTTGTTTGTTTGTTTGTTGCTGTGCTTATTCTTGTGGAACATTTAGGCCATTTGAAACACCTTTTTTTTTTTCCAGGTTCATCTTCTAGTCTTTTATGAACAAAGGTTCAATAAAGCAAGCAAGAATTTTGCCAGTGAATTTATTGGTTGTCAAATTAAGTTCATATACTGAATCATACTGGTTATGCTATATTAAGTTACACTGGTTATTTTTTACATTGTCTGTATTGAAGACTCTTAAAAATTACCAATCAATTCATTTAGAGTTTTGTCATTCACATTCTTTCAAATAAGATATAATTCGTGTTTTTCTTTATCATTATTCCCTATCCACTCCCAAGTTTACTAGTTTCTTTCTTTGGAGCACGCACATGGGAATCTTAGAAGTTTTGCCTTATATTTTAATGCAAATTTTGTTCCTGCTATGGTGCTGATTTTAAAGTTGCTCTCCATTTCTGCACAGGAGACAGACTGGGACAGGACTGAAAACACTGTCTTTCCTCTAGTAATTTATATTGCCTACAATCAGAATATCATCTACCTGAAAAAAGCTTTAATATATGAAGGCATATAAACAATTGTGCAGCTTTCTGTCTTAGTGCTTTGGCATCTTGCAGGTAGAAGCATAGAAGCCTCAGTTAAAGGACAGTTTCAGGGAGCATTCTCAGACAAAGTACCCTGACCATTAATCATCAGAAATACTGGAATTACAACCTAAATATAGAGTTATTTCTGATACTTTCTGACTTTCTTCTGGGTACTAGTCATTTGTAACATATGTTTAGTAAGTTTTTCAAAATGTGTAAAAAGCTGTATTGACTTTGCAAGAGGAGGGACAGACAAAAGGGGAATATTAAGCCAAATATTTATCCCGACAATGTTGCTACATCTCCCTATTATGACTAACTTAAGTTGCTTAAGTTTAGGATAGTGAGTGACCATGAAAACCAGCAGAAGTCAAATGGAAAAATACCTGAATCTGATATTCTGGTCAACAAGGTGTTTCTTGAAAACTATCTCTTTACCAATCTTAGAGCATCTTCTCTCTTCTGATTTGTTCTCATCATCATATCTATACACAATATTTCCACATCAACAGACAGAGCAGCAGACCAGACTGCACCTCTTTTGATTACTGTCCTTCTAGCATCAGGACAACCACTTGTCACCTTGTACAGACTATGTTGCAGAGAAAAAAAAAATCTTAGTTATTGCAAAACAATTTATATCAGTTTTCCATTGTGATGTGATTTATGATCAAATTTAAAAGCCAGGAATATGATAAAATGTGAATATGATTTATTAGATATAAAAAATATTTTTCTGCACTAATTTGATTCAGGTTCATTTGCCTGGTCAGTGATAGATTGATTACACATGATAGGACGTTAATGAACAGTCGAATAACAGTCTAGAAGAGTCAGAAACTTGGAATACAGAGGAACAAACTGGAAACTCTTATAATGCAAAAACAAACAATTACGCCGCCTCAGGAGGCAGGACAGACCCTCCCGGCCTCGTTGTGGAGTTAAGCTACAGAGAAACAGTCTGTGAACTTTAGAAATAACCAAGTAAATTAGCTTTAGTCACTCATGAACCGCTGAGCTTCTAGTCACCAAAACTTTTGCCAAATGGAGAGGTGAATGGAGCTGCAACTTGTAGTCCAAAGGGTAGGGATAATCCAAAGACAAAATCCCAAATTGGAGGAAGTGAGGGAGAGAAAGCATGCTGCTGTGGTGTGGCTCGGGACCAACATGCTGCTATAAGGACAATAACAGGTAATCACCCTGAAGACAGGCATGAAATAGGTGCTTGTCGCCGTCTCGAATCCTGCTAATGAACAGGAGGTAGGCTTTTGAATCATCCCCTATAAATTCCCTTTTTGAAAACTGAATGGCCCAATGGCAGATTGCCTTTTCAAATATCGCCAGTCAGTTCAAAGTACTGCATGGAGGGCAAACTGTACACACCTTCTCCACTAGCCTCTGACACGTGCAGTTGTCTGTGTGAAATGTGAGGCCTGGGGTCCAGCTTCCACCCTTCCCAGGTGGGCCTTAACGGTGCCTGCCTATTGGCTCCTCGACCTCAAACCTGGACCACTGCAACATGGAAGGAGGAGAAAGGGCAGTGGCCAAACAGTTTAGCTAGGTCATTAATGCCTCTTCCAGGACACATTAATATAAGGTTACAGCACTGTAGCAGCTCACTTTTAAATGAACTTCTGGGCTTTTCCCTCTGAATTTTCAGGATGTGCTCCTGAATTACTGTTTATACAGTGTAGAGCCTTTCTCTTTACTATTTCCCTTTTTGCCAGCCTTGCCAGTGACATTACCAGAAAAGACGACTTCTCCTACTGATGGAACAATTCTGCAGTTTCTGCCTGGTGAAGTCTATGGTCGTTCTTTAAGTGAATAGCATTTTGGAGGCAGTCAGCAAGAGAAGTGGTGTCTGTTTGTTCACGTGCCATTAAGTACACCACCATTGAATCTGACTGTTCTCTACAAAGACTGAAATTTGAAAAGAGGGACACAACAATTCCCCCCCAAACTAAGAAATCAACAACAAAATATATACACCCCTTCTTGTTGTAAAAGTACATTTCTGTGCTGGCAAACAAATAATTCTTCTCCACCTTTTGTCTTTCTAAGGAAAAGAAACATTACATGTCTGAGTAGATAACAGGAGGTATCGTTAAGATACAGAAAACTGAAAACTTAGACTGCAATAAAATTGCAGACTCAAGGGAATTAGTAATAGCTTTTCCATGTTTTGGTAGGACACTTCTTTTTTGTTCACCCAGCAGTGTTCACAAATAACAACAAAGAAAAAAAACTGTGATTTATATATATGGACAGGTACACATGCACCCCAGTCCTCCTGCTGCCTTCTTCACTCTCAGCACCAGAAGTAATTGATGGAGACCAGTCAAATTAAACATCAAAGAGTGAAGGCCACAAACTGACAACAAGGAAATCAATGGCTCCAGAAACCAGCTAGTAGGATCAATAAAAGAGATTAGGCATCACAAGTTAGTGATGGCACTTACAGGTAATGTGGCATGCACTTCATCTGGCAAGGCTCTCTAAGCATCAGGATAAAGACTGTTATAGAAACAGAAGTACAGTGAGTAGCCAATGGAAGATGCTCCTTAACCTCAAACAGTAAATGCTGACCTCTGAATGAAAGGGATTGATATAGAGACCACAGGTAATTTCCAATTGCTTTTCCAGAGTCATCTCACACACCTGTGCCTTTGTCCATGGGAATTGTTTCAGATACAAGTTTGGTTCAGATACAGCATGGTCAGGCTTACAGGCCTGTAGTTCCCTGGATCCTACTTTTGCCCCTTTTAATAGAGTATGGCAAGCCTCCAGTCAGCTTTCATGTCCCTTGTTAACCAGGACTGCTGATAGGCCTGTATGAGCTTTCCTATCCATTCTTTTTCCCAGTCTTTTAGGATTGCTTGCAGTTTAGTTTTCACTGAGAGTGCCCTAGCAGTGGGGGAGGGGGGGGAGGAACAGGGGAAGAAAGAGCCCTGGGGGCTTTTGGGTAGACCCTCAGGAGAGGAGAAGGGAAGTGTTGGGAGGCCTTTGGGTGCAAGAGACTCTGTACATTTTGGGATATCTTTGCCACTATCCTTTGTAGTTTCTGTAAAACACTATTTTTTTTTCCATTTAAACTTTCCATCATTCTCCAACCTGTTTGTGTGAGCGTCATTGTTTTGTCCCTCTCAGACCAATAGAGGATCTGTCCGCCTCTAAACCAGGACAGATTATTGGTAGCAGAGGACTTTTTCTGTAGGAATGTGGTGGTTTTATTCTATGCCTTTAAAATTTTTCACAGATCTTGATCAGAAAGTAACAAAAATATAAATAAATCACTATTAGGTGTAAAAAGGAAAATAATGATTATTCTAAACAATTCCATTGGAGGTATATCTCCCTTAAGATTTGGTTCCCAAAAAAATCTCTCTCTCTTCTCTTCTCACCTCTTTGCTGGGGAGATACTGACTGGCTTTGCTGACCCTGGCTGCATTGTTTTGTGTGGTATTAATTTTCTCTGTTGCTCTCTCTTCCCTTTGTACAGGGGGGTCAAGGGGAGGCAGGGACGGAGAAGCCATTATAGCTTCTTCCCTGGTCTTTTGACCAGAGAGGGGTCCTTTCGCTGTTTGATAATTGTAAATACCTGTAAATATTGTAAATACTATATATTTGTACATATTCATTGCATTCTATTGTACATTGTAGTTTGGCTTACAAATACAGTTCCATTTGTTTCCAAACTGAGCTAGTCCGGCAAAGGGGGAAGGGGAATTTTTAAACCTACCAAATTACAAAATAAATTTGCGCCTGTTCATCCTGAGGCAATTTCTTGATTGATTAATTCCTGCTCAGATTAAGGAAGCAAATTGAAGCTGTTTTGGGTTTTGTGGCATTTGGTGTACTGTCTTACCTGTGGTGCTGTGTTAATGGTGTGTTTCTGCAATGATTAATAAAATTGGTAGATATTTATCATATAAGCTGTTCCTTTGGTTTAAATACAAGTTAAAGAAGTTTGGTGATTACTGCCTCAGATTTGTTGGTTTGGGAGGATATAACAATGCAACTGTGACTGTCTCTTCTGAGATTTTTGAGTTTGGTATTCCATATCTGAGAGTTATCTCAGTAGTCTGAATTCTAAGATGGTCTTTTCACTATGCCTAAATTTTCTATTTCTGCTAATCATAGTAGGTCTGCTAATAGCATTGCACTGAGAGAGACATGCAGCTGTTTGCCTTGTGTCTAAGCAGAGGAGGAAACATAGGAGATCTATCTCTAATGCAGACAAGTCTAGAAGTGAAGAAGCCACACAGGCAGAAGAAGTTGATGTAACAGGCAGTAGCAAACAGGAAGGAGTTAATGGAAAAAGAGCTGTTTTGAACTATAGCAGTGGCAGTACTGGCACTGAGCCAGCAGGGGTGCAGCCTCAAGCCAAAACTGCACAGTGACAGCAGCTCCACACGTGGCTGCCATTAAGGAGACAAATTTCTGCCCTCTGCAGCTGGAACAGAAGCGAGTCCAGCAGCAGTGGTAGCCGTGTCCCAAAGAGCACCCGGTGATCCCATTTCTGTGCAAACCCCTTTTGCTTCTGCTGATCCTGCTATGAACTTAAAAGCAGTGCCAGTAAAACTGGTTGCTGTTCTGAGCAAGAAGTCTAAAGGCAAGGGAGGAACAGGAAAAAAGAGGGAAAAGTCTGTCTTAGAGATATACATAATTTAATGAAGCCACCAATGGATGATGGAGATGCAGGACAGGATATGAGTCCTAGTAAATTGGGAGGTAATGGTGATGCTTCTGAACATAAGGAAATCATACAGAGACTTTCAGCAGGGGGACAGGAGGATGAGGAAGATGATGCTAGTGATGATTATAAGGATGACGTACAGTTGGCTAATGCACCCTGGCAGGCAATTAGACATGTAAGAAAAGATTATATTAGAGGAGATACTAACTCAATACTGAGCTGGTTAGGAAGATGCTATGGCACAGGTGCTCCTGCTCTAGTGGTAAGTGAAAAGTCAGCAGCGCAGCTACTTACCCTTTTGAAGGACAGCAGAATAGATAGGCATTTAGGTGAGTGCCTTCATGAAGTTTCCCTGTGGACATGCCTCCTATTGGCCGTCTTAATGCAATACCCATCCAGTGTGATGGTTTTAAGGCTGTCTTTAATTTTTCCTCTTACAAGCAGAGAAAGAACGTAAATAAATCACTATTGGGTGTAAGAAAGCAAAATAATGATTATTCTAAACACTTCCATTGGATAGATAGAAAAGTTTAAGAATCACTAGTCAAAATAAAGTTACTCAGTCTCAGCTTGCTTGGCTTCTTTCTCCTCCTTCTGCCTTCAGAAGATAACACACCCACATACTGACCTTGACAAGCTAAGCCTAACAACCCCTCTCTGCTTCTTGGGTTTCTTCCCTTTTGCTTGCTCTGAGAGAGGGGGGAAAAAGAAGGCACAGACCATCAAGGGGGGCCAGGGGGCTTTGTTGTTTTTTTTGTTGATTGTACATATTTGTAAATGTTGTGAATAGTGTATATTTGTGCATATTCATTGGGTTTCATAATAGACTGCAATTTTGCCTGTAAATACAGCTTTCATTTGTTTCCAGACTGAGCTAGCCTGGTTATTGTCGATGTGGGAGAGGGATTTCAGCTCTCGCACTGTGACAATTCATATTTTGGTGTTCAAATGCAGGGCAATTGCTTGTATGATTTATTTCTGCTCAGATTAGGAAGCAAAATGAAGCTGCTTTGGATCCTCTGGTATATTATATATTCTGTTTTCACTGTAGTGATTTATAATGGCATATAAACCACTTTGGGGTAAGAAAGTTGTAGAAAGTGTTGAGTACTGCTCTGGTTTTATTGGAACAGGGAGTTATGGCAACTCAACTGCAAATCTACCAGCAGGAGCATATGAGTTTGCTGGTCCTACTGCAGAAGGTTATGTGAACAAGTGGAACCCTAAATTGATTTTTATACTAAGCTTGAATCTAGTGTTTGTTGTAATAATCATACAGCTGCTGGTAGTGCTGTATGGACAAAGACATTCTAGCAACTTGCACAGAAATTAAAGAAAACACAGAAGAGCTCAGAGAAATCTGGAATTAGGTTCTGATTCTGATTACAGCATCCAGGAGATCACAATTAAGTTCAGGGAAAAGAAGGCTTATGACAGAGCTGCTGATAGCTTTGGCTCTGAGCCAGTAGCTGCAGGAACTCAGCCAGAATCTGAGATACATCCAATGGTTACACAGGCAGCCACCATTAATGAGGCACTGTTGTTTCCACCCTCTGCTGCTGAAATGGAAGAGTGGCTATAGGGTCTCAAAGAGTACCTTCTGTCTCTGCACAGAATCTCTCTGTTCCTGCTGACTCTGAGGTGAATGTGAAAGCTAAACCAGTCAATTTGGTTGCCATTCTCAACAGAAAGCACAAAGGAGCCACAGGAGGAGGTGTTCAGACTACAGGAGGAGGTGCAGAGGCTGCAGAATTTGCAGAAGGAGGTCAGGATCCTTCTATTCAGGGACCCTCTGCTAAAAAAGATCCTTCTGATGAGGAAGAGAAGGTTAGCCTTGAAAGTCTGGCAGACTTCTTGAGATCACACATGGATGATGGAGATGTAGGACAGGATATGAGCCCTAGTAAATTAACAACTGCTGGAAGTGACTCTGAACTCCAAGAAATTGCACGGACCCTTACAGCAGGAGCATGGGGACAACGAGTTCAAGAAGAAGATGATGATGAGGAGGAGGATGATATACAGTCAGCTAATGCACCCAGACAGGAAATTGGGCATGTGAGGAAGGATTACATCAGAGGAGACACTGAGCCAATTTGTCTTGGCTAGGGAGGTGCTTTGATATGGGAACCCCAGCATTGGTGGTAGGCAACAAGTTGGCCTCCTGGTGGGGGACACTCTCAAAAGATACAGACATAGACAGGCGTCTAGGCAAGTGCAATGCTAAAGTTTCTCTGTGGGCACACCTCCTACTGGCAGTCCTTATGAGGTACCCCAGCAGAGATAATTTACCATGGAACCCTAAGTCTTGGAACACGATAGATGAGGGAATCAAGTGTCTGAGGGAATTTGCTGTGAGAGAAGTAATGTATGGAGATCATAAGATGCTGAATCATAGTGAAATTCCTGGGGGAACAGGCCTTGCCAAAAAGCTCATTAAGCTTTACCTTCTAAATATGCTACTATTCTGGCAAGCAGAATTGTGGCAAGAAATTATGGTGGAGCACCTCCTACTGTTGGCCATTTCACTGACCAAATGAGGCACTTGGCGGATAGTCTTACACATACTTCTTTGGTTTCAGCCATTGGAATTCTGACTGGAAAGACAGAGAACTGCATGAAAGAGCTGAAGGAGGAATTTAAAACCTCCATATCCAACTTGATGAAGGGGGATGATGCCAATTCTTCTTCCTCCAGGTGGATTCAAGTTTTAGCTGTCAGGAACAGACATCCTCCAGGTAAGCCATTCCAAAATAGGCCAAACCAAAACAGACAACAGAGGCAATCACGTGGCAGTATCTGGAAAACTCTGCATGATCAGTCTGGTGAAAATATGAACAGATGGGATGGTCAACCAACTTCTGATCTTTTCAGGAAGTTACGGGAGTTGCAAAGTGGCAGAGCCCGAGGTAACAATACCAGAAGGGTAGCTGTCACTTCTTCAGTTTCCCAGAACAACTCTGATAGCTCCAACAGTTATCCTAATTCTGATGCTGGATGTTGTGCCAACTGTACATGTGGATGTAATCCCCACAATTAAGGGTGCCCTAATTTTCACCATGGGGAGGTAAGGGATAATGGAAATAACAGAATCTATAGGGATGTGTACATCTAGTGGCCTGGCACATCAAAATTTCAGACGTACAGGGCCTTGGTTCACACAGGATCTCAGTGCACCATAATACCATCAAATTATCAAGGGTCAGAATCTACAACTATTTAGGGAGTCACTGGTGGATCTCAAGAGTTGATTAAAATAGAGGTTGATCTAAGTTTAACTGGGAAACAGTGGAAGAAACATACTATTGTAACGGGACCTAATGCACCTTGTATTTTGGGAACTGATTTTCTGAGAGAAGGGTGTTTCAAAGACCCTAAGGTTTACAAATGGGCTTTGGGAATAGCAGCTGTAGAAATTGATGGAGGAAAATTGAAGTTGTCTGTTAGACCTGAACTCTTAGATGCATCTGCAGTTCTGGGACATCATGAGATAGAGGATGTGAAGTTCCCAGTTGCTTCTCAAACTGTGCATCACAGACAATACAGGACCAACTGTGACTCTTTGGTGCCCATTCAAAACTTAATTCGTCAGTTGGAAAGTTAGAAAGTTATCAGCAAAACTCATTCACCTTTCAACAGTCCAATTTCACTGTACACTGACTGTACAAAACCTCCAGAGGAGAGAGTAACTCCTGCTGAGGAAGATCCTCCTTACAGTGATATTTGTGATGATGAAAAGAAATATGTTTTGTTCACAGACAGTTCCTGTCATCTTGTTGGAAGCAAGTGGAGATGGAAGTATGCAGTGTGGAGTTGCAGAAGCAAAAGATGGAGAAGGAGAATCCAGCCACTGGAGAACTCTGCAAATTGGACTGGAGAAGTTCAGAGAAGTGGAAAAGTTAAAATGGAAATCTGGGCATTGTTGGTTTTGGTGGTTGGGCTCAAGGTTTTGCCAGGGTGACCATGTAGGCATTTTATGGGTTCTGAGGGGACATCTGGGCATGTAGCTGTGGCATGGAATCCCCCTTACTGTTTCAAGGCAGCAGCAGTGATTCTGCAGCCAGCCGCATTGGGGGAAAATTTAAGAATGCCCTGCCTGCCCCTTCCCCCTTTTTTCTTGTGGCCAGGCTAGTGTCATGGAGCAGGGGAGGCAGCAGTTGTAAGCAGACCAGAGCTGGCTTGTCCCATGGAGGCTGGGGCTAGCCACAGTGGGAAGGCAAGCCTTGGCTCCTGGAATCCAAGAAGGCAAGTGGTGGCTCTAGCTGGAAGCTGCTCCCGAGGCCCAGGGAGCAATAATTGATTTGGCAGGAAAAGCCGCTTTTGGTGGCCCGAAGAGTGGTGGTGGCTTTCATCTCTACCGTGGTGGTAGAGGTGACTGCAGCTCTGTCGTTCCCAAATATCATTTGATAGCGGTGGCAGTTGTTACCTCTCCCCTGATTTTCAGATGTGTTCCAACAATGGCACCTAGCACCTGGTTTGCCTCTCTTCTGGGTGGGTTGCAGTGTAGCCACTCTCTCTCCCTGGGGAGGGCTGTGTAGCCGGATGTGGACATGCCTTATTATGGTATCACCCAGTTGAGAGTGGCATGCCTGACTGTGGTGTGCATGTGTGTAGCTTGGGGCCAGGTCTTGGGAAAGGTCCGTGCAGTTTTTGGAAGTCTCAGCATGCTGGAGGGGTGGAAGGAGTCAAAGAGCCTGATTGTTCTGGCTCAATTGCCCCATGGGGTGGAAACATGTCACTTGAGCAGATGGAGATGGAGACAGAAGTTCTATTGAGAAGTTATGAGATTTTTTCCAGGTGACCAGGATGTCCATTGAATCCATTAAGAGCTTGCACTGCAGAAGAATGTCTCTGAAGAGGTTGCATCAGATGAGTGAAAAGAACTGGAATGAACTGTTATCTGAGCCTGAATGAGAAACTATTTGGAAGGATACTCAGATGAAGACTTGGACTTTGCTATACCTATCATCTAAAGATTGTTTCTAATTTGATGATATGTTTTGGGTGCAGGAATTATGGTATGAAATAAGGGGTGGGATGTGGCAGTTTATGCTGGGTGCCTCCTATTACTGCCACATAAGTTCAATCCTTCCTCATAAGTGTCATCCTTCAAGCAGTCCCATCAGCCATGTAGTAGTCAGGATACTAAACGCTCCCTACTCCCTTACCAGATTCCCAAACAGAATGACTCAGAAGCTGGAGAGCAATGGAGACAAATTCCTCCCAAGTGTGCCCGATGTCGCACCCCACAAGCCACTGAACCCCCTCAGTTGTCCCTGTATAATAGATATGCTGTTCTTAATGAACCTGTTTCCACCAAAACCAATGTTCAGCAAGTGGAACCATCTACCAGCAGCTATGAAAGCTTATCTAGTTTACATCATTCAGAGAGGCTAGGGGTGAGCAAACCTACTGTCGAAATATCTGCAGTCAAGAAGAAACGACAGGAGCTTGTCATCGGGGACTCACTTCTGAAGGGCGCTGAGGGTCCTATGTGCAGACCTGATCCGCTCTTAGGGAAGTCTGTTGCCTACCTGGGGCCTGGGTCAAGGACATAGTAAGAAAACTTCCTACCCTGATCCGCCCAACTGACTACTACCCATTGTTGGTTTTCCAAGTAGGCAATGATGAAATTTCAAAAAGAAGTTTGAGATCAATTAAGAAGGACTTCAGAGCCCTGGGATGAATGTTTAAGGGGTCAGAGGGACAAGTAGTATTTGCTTCTGTCCCCCCACTAGCTATGCCTAATGATGGACTAAACATGAAAATCCAGCAGATTAATGCCTGGCTGCGGGACTGGTGTCAATGGCAGGTTTTTGGGTTCTTTGATCACAGCCTACTCTACAAGACTCCAGGCCTGCTAACTGTAGAAAAAAACTGCTTAACTCTGAGAGGAAAACGAATGCTGGGACAAGAACTGGCAAGGCTGATTGATAGATCTTTAAACTAATTTTGAAGGGGAAGGGGGAAAAATAAGCCTCACTGAGGACATTCCTGGGACAATTGTGAGGCAGAGTACCAGCTCCACTGCTATCCCAGGGGCTGTAGGGTATAGTGGGTTATGTAACACCCACAATGGTAACAGATACTCCTCTGCTAAGTCTCTGAAGTGTCTGTATACCGACCCAAGAAGCATGGGAAATAAACAGGATGAACTGGAAATCTGGGTGCAGTCGCAGCGTTATGATCTTGTTGCAATTACAGACATGGCTCCCATGACTGGAATGTAATTATGGACAGCTATGTTCTTTTCAGAAAGGACAGGCTGACAAGGGGAGGTGATGGAGTTCTCTCTATGTGAATAAGCAACTGGAATGTGTTGCGCTCAACCCAGGGGGAGATGATAAACGCATTGAAACCTTACGGGTAAAAGTGAAGGGACATACAAACATGGATGATACAGTTGTGGGGGTTTGCTACAGACCACCAAACCAGGAAGAAGCTGCTGATGAGGCCTTCTACAGGCAGCTGGAAGTAGCATCAAGATCAAGTGCCTTGGTGCTTGTGAGTGACTTCAACCACTCGAATATTAGTTGGAAAGATCACACAGCCAAGCACAAACAGTCCTAAAAGTTCCTGCAGTGCATTGATGACAACTTTGTCCTGCAAGTAGTTGAAGAACCAAAAAGGAGAAGTGCAATGTTGGACCTGATATTAACAAACAAAGAAGGACTGGGTGTAGATGTCAAGGTTGGGGGTAATCTTGGTTGCAGTGACCATAACATGTTAGAGTTTAATATCAACAGACAAAGAAGCAGGCTGATAAAATTTCACCCTGGACTTTAAAAGGGCCAACTTTCCCCTCTTCAAGACTCAGAAATATCCAGTGGACTAGGGGTCTGGAAGGAAGGGGGGCCCAAGTGAGCTGGTTGATGTTCAAACATTATCTCCTCCAAGCTCAAGAGAGATGTATTCCCTTGAAAAGAAAATCAGGTAAGTCAAGCAGAAGACCTGCATGGATAAGCAAGGGTCTCTTAGTAAAACTCAAAAACAAAAAAGAAGTTTATAATATGTGGAAAAAAGGACTTGATACATAGTCACTTGGGAGGATTATAAAGATGTAGCCAGAGAATGTAGAGATGCAACAAGGAAAGCCAAGACCCTCCTGGAACTGAATCTCGCCAGAGGGGTGAAAGAGAACAAGAAGAGTGTTTTCAAATATATCAACAATAAAAGGAAGAGCAGGGAAAAGGTGGGCCCACTGCTGAATGAGAGGGGAGATACAGTAACTGATGATGCAGATATGGCAGAGTTGCTGAATGCCTTCTTTGCCTCAGTCTTCACTCCTAAGACCAGCCCTCAGTCTCCAGAAGGAAGGGAGCAGAACTGGAGAGATGTGGACATTCTGCTGGTCAGTCAGGACAGGGTTAGAGATCTCTTACACCATCGAAAGACACACAAATCCATGGGCCCTGATGTGGTGCATCCACGAGTGCTGAGAGAGCTGGCTGATACTGTTGCTGAACCTTTCTCCATCGTCTTTGAAAAGTCCTGGAGAACAGGAGAGGGGCCTGACGACTGGAAGAAAGCAAATGCCACTCCAGTCTTCCAAAAAGGCAAGAAGGAGGACCCAGGCAATTACAGACCAGACAACCTCACCTCCATCCCTGGAAAGATGATGGAGCAGCTCATCCCAGAGTCATATCTAACCACATGGAAGACAAGAAGTTTATCAGGAGTATTCAACATGGATTCACCCAGGGGAAATCTTGTCTACCTAATCTGATAGCCTTCTATGAAGTTATGACCAACTGGGTAGATGAGGGAAGAGCAGTGGAAGTCATATACCTTCACCTCAGTAAAGCTTTTGATACTGTCTCCCATAACATCCTCATAGAAAAGCTCAGGAGATGTGGCATGGGTGACTAGTTAGTGAGGTGGATTGAAAACCAGCTCCACAACAGAGTTCAGAGAATCGTCATCAGTGGCACAGAGTCAACTTGGAGGCCTGTAGCAAGTGGTGTCCCCCAGGGATTGGTACTGGGTCCAGTTTTGTTCAATATCCTTATCAATGACCGGGATTACAGGATTGTGAGTACTCTCAGCAAGTTTGACAAGTGCAGAGTCCTACATCTGAGAAGAAATAACAACAGGCACCAGTACAGGTTAGGGGCTGCCCTGCTGGAAAGCAACTCCACAGAGAAGGACCTTGGAGTGCTCGTAGACAGCAAGTTCTCCATGGAAGAACAATGTGCCTTTGTGGCCAAGAGAGCTAATGGGATCCTGGGATGTATCAAGAAATGTGTGTCCAGCAGGTCTAGGGAAGTTCTTCTACCTCTCTACTCTGCCCTGGTGAGACCACACCTGGAATACTGCATCCAGTTTTGGGTTCCCCAGTTCAAGAAAGACATAGACCTGCTGAAAAGAATACAATGGAGAGTCACAAGGATGATTAGGGGACTTGAGCATCTCCCCTGTGAAGAGAGACTGAGATCCCTGGGGCTACTTAGTCTGGAGTAGGGAAGACTGAGTGGGGATGTCATCAATGTCTATAAATATCTGAGGGGTAGGTGTAAAGTGCAAGGGGCCAGGCTCTTTTTGGTGTTTCACAGTGATAAGACAAGGAACAATGGGTTCAAACTAGAACACAGAAGATTTCACCTCAACGTGAGAAGAAACTTCTTTACAGTGAGGGTGATGAAGCACTGGAACAGGCTCCCTAGGGGATTGTGGAGTCTCCTTCTCTGGAGACTTTCAAAACCCACTTGGATGCATTCCTATGTGGACTATTCTAAGTGATCCTGCTCTGGCAGGGGGGTTGGACCTGATGATCTGATATACTGTGATACTGTGGTAAGTTACACCTCCAGTGTCCCCAGTGTCCCACCCAGTAGCTGGACACAGGAAACAGCTTATTTCTGTCCCATAAATCCTGCACCTTATACATTCATCTGCAAAGTCATTCTCTTCCTCTTTCTTCCCTTGCTCCTGTGGGAGATTTTTCCTATCTGGGGAGTATCTCAAGGCCTTTTAGGCCTGTCTAGGCCTAATGCCAGGAGGAGAAGGTGGGGGAGGGGAGGGCTGCAATGTTCACAGCAGCTCTTGTTGCTTCTTCCAATACAACAAAGCTGTCCCCGGGGCTTGGCTCCCTCAGGGTTTGTCCTTCAGCCCAGCAAGACACGTCTGTCTGCTCCTGGGTTTTTATGATGCATTACTGTGAAGGACACTTGTGTCTTTCTGGGTAAAGTGAGGCACGGCACAGATTCTGGGTTGCAAGGTAAAGCAGGGCTTGGTTTCTCAGACTTGCAAAGTAAGGCTTGAGGCTTTTCTCCCAGATCTTAGGCAAGGCAAAGAGCTCACTCTTTGAGTTAGTATTTATAGATTTACTACAACAATGGTAGCCAGTAACAACAAAGATTAAGAGATAGAAACCTGATATTTTAACCTACAGAATCAGGTTTTCTCCAAACATGGCCAAAGGCTCACACCTTTCGCCCACTTGGACCCCAGGCCATGTTCAAACAAGCCTGGGCAACATGGGCAATCTCCTGGAAAACCAGACCTCCCTTCAGGACAATTAGGAAAACATGAAATATTAGTAATCATTATTTATTAATATAAAAATATTAATAACCTTTTAACAACAGCTATATTCAGATTCCAGTGTTCAACCAATTTAGAAAAATACAAACCTCTTATTCAATTAGGACCAAGAGTGCAATTCTGCTGCTTGTCCACCAGACAGTGACGCAACAAAGCAGCCTAATACAGTGGTTTGTCTAGGTGTCAGGCACATACAACTTTAAAGGAACCTTTCAGAGATTTAAATCAATTTTTGATCATGAATTATAGCTCCAGGCATTCCAGGAGCTGCTGCATTATAAACCATAGATCACAATACTATGCAGGCTAAAACGCAAGGATTTTAAACAGAACCAAAACTGGTGTTAAACATATGAACACTGAGAAGATAGTTTCACTTGCTAAACTGGTCGCTACTGAGGCTGGCTCTGTGGCTCATGAGGACCTGGTAGGGCCATAACTGATTGCTGACAAGGCTGGCTCTGGGGAGGGTCTCTTACAGACATGGTGGAAGCAAGCCTTCTCCAGATGGCATCCCCGGGGAGGTAGGAAGAAGCATAGTTTAAAGACCTTTCATCAGGGCCCACCAACTCATATCCCAGGATCCTTTTCCTTTTTCTAGGCAGATGTACTCCATCTGTCACCAGCAGAATCAATACTGTATAAACTTCCCCACGATCAAAGAACCTAAGATTTTGATGGTGGCATCAGCCTCTGAGTCACATATTAATCAGGTGTGATCTCCCAGTATTTTCCCTACCACTTGAGGGACTGAAGAAAACACTGCCTGCACACCTGATCCTTCAGCCACTCGCCACAATGCCTTGAAGTCTTTTATAATTGCCTTTGGTGTTCCCTCTGCAATATTTTCATTGCCAACCTGAATAATCAACAAAGGGTAATAAATAATCAGAAGGCTACACCAGAGCAGAGGGCATCCTTTTAACATCTCTAAGATGAAGACGTAGAGTGTGTTATCAGTGAGTTCACATATGATACGAAGTATCTTCTTCCCCTGTACTCAGCCCTGGTCAGGCCACACCTTGAGTATTGTGTCCAGTTCTGGGCTCCTCAGTTTAAGAGAGGTGTTGAGGTACTAGAACGTGTCCAGAGAAGGGCAACAAAACTGGTGAGGGGTCTGGAACACAAACCCTATGGGGAGAGGCTGAGGGAGCTGGGGTTGTTTAGCCTGGAGAAGAGGAGGCTCAGGGGTGACCTCATTGCTGTCTACAACTACTGAGGGGAGGTTGTAGGCAGGTGGGGGTTGGTCTCTTCTCCCAGGCAACCAGCAGCAGAACAAGAGGACACAGTCTCAAATTGTGCCGGGGGAGGTATAGGCTGGATGTTAGGAGGAAGTTCTTCACAGAGAGAGTGATTGCCCATTGGAATGGGCTGCCCAGGGAGGTGGTGGAGTCACCATCGCTGGAGACGTTCAAGAGGAGACTGGATGAGGCACTTAGTGCCATGGTCTTGTTGATTGCTTAGGGCTGGGTGATAGGTTGGACTAGATGACCTTGGAAGTCTCTTCCAACCTGGTTGATTCTATGATTCTATGATTCTATGAAATATTAGTGGGTGCTGCACATGTGAAAGATACACTGTGTCATGTGTTTGTAGCAAAGCTAGTTGCTAGCTTGGGCTAGCTGTCTGCCTGCCTGGATTGCTCCAAGCTGGCTCCTGGGCTGGTTTGTTCCTGGAAGGGGCTCCAGGGGCTGAGGCTACAGCTGAAAGCTGCTGGTGGACCTGTGTGGAGGGGCTTGCATCCAGTCAGTATGGGGACAACCTTCTTCCTCCTGCGGGGGTGAAATGTAGGCTAGCCGGGTGTCAGGATTCCCTTAGCAGGGTTTGGACATTCCCTCAGTGCAGCTGTGGCTGCTGGGGGGCAGGTCCCTGCCAGAAGCTCAGGGCTAGCAGGGCCAGCACTGGCTCCTTGGGGAGCAGCCCTGGTGGGGTCAGCCCTACAGGGCAGAGTGATGATTCCCTGTAGGTGGGCTCAGACATCTCTGATTCTGTGCTGCAGCAAGCGGGGCCAGGGGCAGCCGTCGTGCAGTGAGCCAGACATGGGGGCTGGCAGTCCCTCCTGGAGCTGCTGCTTGGGAGCAGAGGGGGTGGAATGGAGTGGCTACCAGGGTGTGGCCCCTGTGGGCAGTGATGTGGGCAGTCCTGGTAGGGCTCCGGATGAAGGAGGTTGCAGCCGTGGCTGCGGCAGCAGCTTCCCCTTGGCTTGAAGTGAGCAGGCGGGACTCTCTCATGGGTCCCGACTTTAAATTGCCCTAGAGTTTACAGGGCTGCGGAGTGGACACAGCAGCATCTGCTGATTATAGCTGCACCAGATGTTTGGACTGCCAAAACTCAGACTAAGAAGATTTACTAGCAATGAGCTTAATAGCAAACGCTTAGTGCTTAGGCAAAGTGAGCAAAGAAAGAGCTTGGTAGCCAAGAGAAAGTGACTTGTTTACAACTTGGACTAATACTTGTAAGTTTCTCAAGTGCGGACAGTGTGTTCAAGGCACCATATGCCCAGAATTATGCCCCAAATACTGTAAAACCTGTCTCAACATATTTTGGGCACATCCCCCCTTCCACCCTCCTTTCTGCAGTAGCTGCTCAGCCCAGAGCTGAGTGGGACAAAGACCAGGTGTCAGCCAGGTGGCACAAACAACCCAACCTACCTTCTAAGGGGTAAACACAACATGCACCCATCTCATGGGATGTTCCTGCTACTGCCAAGTAAGGGTATAATTTTAGCTTAACAGTTTCTATAGGCTAAAACTGGGTGTTGACAAAAATTGCCCATTGGCCAAATCCAGACTTGAGAAACTTATCAGTATTTACCCAATGTCGTGGAGAGGGGGAATAGGGATGGAGGATGGTGATTATTAATTATGAATTATGAAAATATGAGTTACGAAATTATTGTTTATTATTATTGATATTCAATTAATTACTTTATATATATTGATTCCGATGCACGGTTGTAATAATATAGACCATAACTGATTTAGTATTTACAATTATACCCAATTATAATATTTACAGTCAATTTCTAATTAAGGGAATGAAAGGGTGCAGTTCCGCCGCTTGTCCACTAGATGGAGACTCGACAAAGCACTTGCGGCTGTGAGCTATGTAAGAGATATTTATAACATTATCACGAGGCAGGTTAAGCTGGAAATATCACGCAGCTATGCACGGGCGCTTTGAATAGAACGTTACTAAATGTTACACACATGAAAGATACATGCAGCGAGACAAATTGCCGAATCATGCAGGCTCGCTGGGTATCTGCTTCTGCCCAAGATTGGCCCCGTTCGGGCAGCGCTTTCTTTCTCCCTCCCGGCTCTGTGGGGGGGGCAAGGTTGGCTTTCTCCTCCTGCAGTCTGTGGGAAGGTTAGTTTGCTTCTTTGTCCTCCCACAATCTGCGGGGAGGGGTGTGACTCCCTGACTGGAGGACGGCTCAGGAGGGCCAGGTCTTTTCGGTGCTCAGCCCTACAATTGAGGGCAGTTTTCCTGTAGGCAGGTCTCTGGTGGGGGGGTGTGATGACTCAATGCTTCCCCCCCTCGGCTCGGCTCGAGGTGAGCTGACTGCCGCTTCTCTAGGCGACTGCTTCCATTTAAATTATAATGGTAAAGTCATTGCCTTGACTTCAATGGAGAGGCTAATCTTTGCTCTCTCTTTTCCCTCGGGGAAACCCCGAGTGTTTCGCCCTGATACGGGCTGTGGAGCGGCTACAGAGGGCAGCTCCTTTCACTCCCATGGTCTGCGGGGGCCACGCAAGATGCGTTTCTGCTTATTTGGCTGCTTAATTAGCTTGCAGCATTTCTGGACAGCCAGGCTTGGGCTAGTCCTTCCCCTTTTGGGTTACAGCTTACCCTCTCTGGGGGCTTCCCTCAGTCCTTTTCGACTGGGTCTACGTTGCCTCTGGCGACGGGGTCATCCTTTGTGGGTCCTCGATGCACACTCTGTGGGCTGGCTTCCATGTTCACAGAGGCTTCCAAGTATGCTTGCATGAAAGGCTTATAGCTTACACAATCGTGAGTTGCATGATGGGTGAAAGCAAAGGAGAGGGTAACGTGGCACCTAAATGGAGGAATCTTTATAGACACTCGAGGATGGACTTAGCCAATGGGCACACTTGCCAACAACCTGCTTCCACCTATAGAAAAGTGAAGTTAGAATTATGCCCGTAGATGGACAGAGCATAGGCATCCCATTGAGATGGGTGCCTGCAGTTGTTTATTCCCTTAGGAGACAGGCTGGCGCCTGAACCTTTTGTCTTCCCTTCCTGAAAGGAGGGTGGAAGGGCGACTTCCCAGAACATGTTGGAAAAATTTAGCTGGTGTCTGGGGGCATAATTCTGGGCATGTGATGCCTTCATGACACCCAAGCTGTAAACAAGTTACCCTCTCTCTCTCTACTACCAAGCTCTCTCTTTGCCTCTTTGCCTAAGTGCCTTTGCTGGTAAGTTCCTTGCCATTGCTTCTATCAAGCTACACTCGTAAACATACTAGCAGCCTCTGCAGTCTGGAAAGAAGCCAGCACCTGGGAAGGGCTGCCAAACTTCAGTTTACCCAGAAGTCTGCAGAGGAAGGTCCTTCACTGAAAGCCAGACAGCCAGCATCATAGTTGCCAGTCTGACTGGATCTGAAGAGAGCCCACAGCATCTTAAAGAGGACTGGACCCCCAAGGGTAAGCCTTTAGCCCAATAAGTGAAAGGGCAAGCCCGAATTTCAACAGTCCAAGCCTTTGCCATAGCTACAAGCAGCAGACTGATGAGCCACAACCCTGTATGTGCCAGCTCATAAAAGCAGGAACGGCGCCCAGCTTCATCCTGCCTGATCCTGCTCTGTTTGCAGGAGAGAAAAGGAGTTGCCTGTGCCCACTCCACAGCCCTGTAAACCCCAGGGTAACTCAAAGTTGGGACTACCCAAGGGAGAGCATCCCACCATCTCCTTTGAGCCAAGCAAGGGGCCACCAACACTTTCTGCAGCCGTGATGTCCCCCCGCTCTCAAGCAGCAGCTCCAGGAGGGACCAGCAACCCTGAAGTGCCTGGCCCCATCTGCTGCAGCCACAGGATCAGTGGCATCCGAGCCCACTTACTAGGAACTGTTGCCCCACCCCACAAGGCAGGCCGACTCTGCCAAGCCAACCCTGCCCTGCAGGACCGCTGCCTTGGGAGCTGCCCCAGCCCTGCCAGCCCCAAGCTTCTGACAGGGACCAGCCCTCAGCAGCCACAGTCACGCCATGGGACGACCCGCTGCTGCTCTGAGGGAGCTGCCCAAATCCTTTCGAGAAGGGAACCTGCCAAATGGCAGTAGTCTATGCCATCTCACTCCCACCCCAACCCTGCCTCTGCTGGAGGGAAAGGAAAGCCCCCACCTCCACCATCTGGAGGGAAGCCATCCCCGTGAGCCTGCCAGCAGCTCAGCTGCAGCCTCAGCCCCAGGAACCCCTCCCCAGAATGGACCATTCCAGGATCCAGCCTCAGAGCAAGCCAAGAAGGCAGTGGCTAACTAGCTTTGCTACCAAAAAAAAAAAAAAAAAGATACAGTGTATAATTTCAGTCTCACATGTGCAGCACCCACGAAGGTTCAGTTTAAAGCCTCCTGCCCCTAGCGATGTGACATTTCTAGTTTAAGCCTCTGACACTGTAACTCTTCCCTGTATATATTTAAAGCTGCCAAGCATCTTGTCGAGTTGCCATCTGGTGGACAGGTGGTGGAATTGCCCCCTTTGTTCATTAAGCAAAATTAATTCTGTAAATATTCTAGTTGGGTTCAAATTGTAAATATGAAACCAGTTATGGGATGTATCTCACAATCGTGCACTAGAATCTGTATATAAAATAGTGATTCATCAGTTATTAATAATTTTAATATTAATGAGAAAATCTATATGTTAATTTCCATAATTCATAAATTAATAACCTCTTCATCACAGACAGGAGGTTGAGAGAGCTGATTCTCCCCCTCTACTCTGCTCTTGTAAGACCCCATCTTGAGGATTGTGTCCAGTTGTGGAACCCCTATTGGAAGAAAGATATAGGCATGTGTGTAAGTGTCCAGAGAAGGGCCACAGGGATGATCAGAGGGCTGGAGCACCTCTTCCATGAAGGCAAATTGAGAGAGTTGGGGTTGTTCAGGTTGGAGAAGAGAAGGATCTGAGGAGACCTTATCACAGCCTTCTAGTATCTGAAGGGGGTCTACAAGACAGTTGGTGAGGGACTTTTTAGGGTGTCAGGTAGTGATAGTACTAGGGGGAATGGATCCAAGCTAGAGGAGGGTAGATTTAGATTACATGTTTTTATTTTTGCTCTTGGACCTCAATGTGGGTTGCTTATTTTAAGAGACAGGAAGTGTTTGCACTGAAAGTCTCCTCTATCTTGTGTTTGATTATGTGTTTCTGGGGCTTCACTGTTGATTTTATCTGTATAGCTGTCTCCGAAGCGCACATTGTGTAACAGAAAAATCACCTTTACAGTTCCATTATGCAGCAAAATACACCGGCCACACGTTTATTACACAGCAAATATGAAAATACTTCAGGGTTGTCACCTGTGAAAGGTCTAGTCCTATACAAGTTCATCTGACAAAAGTAACCCAGTTTCCATTATTGTTTGGAAAACACCAGGTTTGAAAGCGTTCTCAGCATCCAAGGGGTTGGATATGGAAGCATACTGGGAGGACTAAGAGCATTACCACAATGATAAAAATGTTGCTGTGCCACAGTTCTGAAACTTGTGCTGGAAGCTGATTGAAAATGTACAATTCAGCAAGGCTTTGCACCTGGTTAAGTAAGCGAAGCAAGGTAGCTTTACTATACAAAGCGAAACTACCTGTCTTGCTCCAGTGAGTGGGAGCAGAAGCTTGGCTGCTTCTGACATAGAAAGAAGATGTCACCTTCAGCAAGGATGCACCATTCTAACACCCTAGACCCTCTTGAAACCTTTAGAGCATCCAGTTCAGTTTTCTACAGCCCTAGCATAAGAAATGTAAACAGTGGGGTCATGATTGTTTTCTGGACCCTGAATTTTGCAGACAGATGCCACTGCCTGCTTATCTCATACATATAGCTTGTACCTACAGCCAGAAAGGTAGTCCTATTTTAACTTCTTTTTTCTTCCTTCCTGTCTTTGAGAGAGATTGTTTCCCAAGATAAGCTTGAGGATTACTTTTTCATAAGTAAGCAGTCTGTAAGCGCATCCCTCAGCAGCAGGAAACCAAATGGTCAACATGAAGGCTCAAAACAATGGGAATCCTGACTGAAAAAGAACAGATGACACAAAATACTGTAGTGTTAAGGAATACTAAGAAGGTCTGTCAGGCATAACCCCTCTCTCCTTCAAGGTGCACCATTGGCTGCACATTGTTAAAAAATTATAATAAACTGGACTTGGAGTAAGAAGTTTTCCATGTCAACCCCTCAGGGCAGCTGATTATAGGTTTGACCTTTTCAGAGTGTATATATTTCACAATTAATCAGTGCTGGAATGAGTTACTGCTAAGTAGGATCTATGGGAATCCTGCAGGAAAAGCAATGCCATCTAAAAATAATGAGCCTACTTCCCCCTCCCTGCTCTCCTTTCATTCTGAGCTGTATAAGGCCATGATAACAGTCTTAATCTAGGCTACACAAAAGCATGATGTGGCATATGATGTTATCATTCTCTTGAGATAAAGAGGTCTGGGAAGGTTTTTTGGCAGCCTGGAATGAAAATGAAACTTTAAAACATGCTTAATTTCCCCCTACCTTTTTTGAAAAAAATCTTTTTCATAGTAAGATTTGTTTGTTTGACCTAGAGGCCTTATGTAATTTTAAAACCCAGTACCTAAGATTCAGACAGAGTAATTGGTTCTCCCTTGGCTGGGCAATAATACAAAATTGGAACCACCTCCATTTTTTCTAGTTACAGTAACACACTGTGTTTTAGATATAATCTCACATAGTAGTCATTTTAGTCATCAGTTCATTTCTCAATAGTTGTGGCCTGTGAGCCTTCGTTTCTTCTTTTCCTCCCCCTCTCCTTTGCCCCAGTTCCCCTCCTTCCCTCAATATCCATTTCTGAAACTGAACAGCATAATAGATGTAATTATACCTTTTGTAATAGGACTGAATGCAACAAGCAATGAGACTCCTTCTTGGGAAGCAATCAATGCATTAGGTCCCAAGGACTGAAACTGCATTTAACAAGGTTTGGGGCTTAGGGATTGTCAGTCTAGGATTCTGGTACTTCCCCAAGAGAAAGCTTTACCCAGTTTGCAAATCTTCATTTACTATTGCTAGAGAAAGGTATAAAAGAGTATAAGCCAAATTATTACAGACATAATGAAATGAATTATATCTTGATTTCTTTTTTTTTTTTTTTTTTACTTAGCAGTAAACCAACTGTTCACAAATGTTATTAATTATGAATAGATATTTATTCTGTGTTTTCAAGCCATTTGTCCTTGGAAGGAGAAATCTTCAAATGATGTCAATTTAAATATATTTTGTCAAACTGACATTAGCGTGTTTCAATGACTGGTTGATTTCTGTTTGTAACTGATTAGGCTGATGTTCACATTAAAACAAACCAAACCAAACCAAAACAAAAAACCGCAAACCAACAACAACAAAACCAAACCAACAACAGCAAAGGACCCATATCCCAACCTTTAAAAAAATATCTTCCACATTTCTAATTTTACTCCTACCCAACTAGCATTCTACTTTCATCCAGTTTCACTTCCACAACAAGATGTGGTAGGACTCTCATATGATTTTCTTAATTTTATTTGTATCACCTTATGCTTCTTCATTTCTAACATCTGTTACCAAAACCTTAGCATATATGGAGAGTAACGAGAGTTCAGCCCTCATACAGGGTCAGATCATCTGCCTGACCTGGCACAGACATAGGAAGTAAAGGATAAAGTCAACTGAATAAAAAACTGGAGTGATGTTTCTGAGACCACTGCACACAAAACCTGAACCCGAAACCTGTACATAAAACCTGAAAAAACTTTCCGTCCCATATCATCACACTGCAGTGAAGGCAGCCTATGCCCCAAATTATGCCAAGAATTATGCCCCAAATATTGCCAAAACATGTCCCAACATGTTTTGTTCGCATCCCCCTATCATCGTCCAAACAATGGACTCATGGTGGTTCTTTACTGTGATCTCAAAGCGCAAAAATCTCAGGCAACTCACACCAGGGAATTCACTTCAATTAGCAGCAAAATTTTATTGTTTTACCCATATGAGGTAGAGAAAAGTGAGGGGAGAAAAGGGGGGGAAATAGAGTAAATTGAAGAGGGAAAGTGGAAAGCTACCAACAATGCAAGTGTCCAAAGACGTCTCTCTGTCCCTGGGTCCAGTCTTGCCAGTCCTTCTTGATCTGAGTAGGGAAAGCTTTCCAAGTTTTCTTCCTGTTGCTTCTTCAGAACTCTTAACACACTCTCTCTCTCTCTCACACACACACACACACAGACACACACACAGAGAACTCCCAGGGAAACCTCCTCCGGAAAACTCCCCTACTTCCCATTGCTGGGGAGACATCTTTTGTAATCAACTTCACGCTTGTCAATGTGTGAACTCTGCCTCTCTCCACTCCTTGTTCTCCCCTACTAGTAAGGCTTCCATGCGTGTTCAAGGAGGCATGTCTGAGGCGTGGTCTGCCTTGGAGGTGGGTAGCCTCAGGCTAGGAGGTGTGTTTTCATATTATAATGACATTACAATGAGCAGAGTTCACTAAAGTTCATGGTTTCCTTGGCAATGTCAGGACACCAGTTTTTCTTGACTGCAGATCCGTTTCTCTGTTCCAAAGTGATTGTCCATCATACTTGGTGGGTATGGACCGTTGGTAACATCTATGTCTCTCCACAGAAGCTGCACCTGGAAAACCATGCATTATTCCAATGCACAGGCTCAGTCACTTATTCAGTAACTTATTATGGAGTAGGCTACTGCACAACTCATGATAAGATGTTTTCCTGACTTTCAGTCCTTGGGGCAGGGGGGTCCTAATTCCTGATGACAATGGTGAAACAAAGCTCTTCAGACCACTCCTTACACCCCCCTTCCCTCTACTTTCTGGAGTGGGTACTCCAGAAAGCCCAGAGCTGAGGAAACAAAGGGCCAGACATCAACAAGTTGGAGTAAACAACACAACCTGACTTCTTTGGGGTAAAAAACATCACACACCCACCTTGTGGGATGCTCATGCTTCTTCCGAATTTGGGCATAATTCTAGCCACATGCTTTGTTATTAGATAAAAGCACTTACCAAAGATTGACTGTTGGCTAAATATAAGCCTTGAGCATATTATAAATATTCCTCAAATTGTAAACAACTTGCTCTTCACTCTTTGCTACTAAGCTCTTAGCTCTTTTGCTATTAAGCTTTGTCCATGTGCTCTGCCCTCATACATGCACTGCCTTTGTTTGCAGTCTGGAGAGAAAACTGATACCCAGGAAGCACCATTGTGCCTCGGTTTACCTGAGCCTGCAAAGAGTCCTTCACAAGCTGCTCTGCAACTACAGCCAGCCTTTCATCATACCCCAGTCCTGCCAGTAGGAAGAAGCTGCCACCACATCTTAAAGGGACTGAGCCCCGGCAGTAAGCCTAACCAGTTAGGGGGAGAACTAGTCTGAATCCTTCAGCATTTCTAGCAGTCTCTGCCATGAACATAAGCCACAGACCTACGAGCCAAAGCAGTTCTTCGTGTGCCCGCTCACAAAGTAAGGACAGTGCTCAGTCACAGGAGAAGGAGCTCCGCAGCCCTGAGTTAAGCGCCACATGATTCAGAGCACCGTCTCTGATGGAACCACCCGTGAGTATTCCAGACATTTGGTCATTTTGGACATGAGCCAGGGAAAATGTGTGCCGCCCTGTGCTGTCCCCCACCCCTCACTTTCAAGTTGCTGCAGGAGAGGAACTGCCCCCCCACGGTGTCCTGCCAACTCTACAGGACCTCAGTGCCAAAGGAGTCACTCAAGAGAGCCTGTCCGAGAGACCCAGCCCCTATGCTGCACTCCTGCAGCCACGGGAGAAGGAATGCCCCCACACGTCTGGAAGAGACCCTACCCGGGAGCCAGCACTGGGTTTCCTCAAGCCCCTGAGCTTCAGCAGTGACCAGTTAAAACACTGTCAGATCCCTGTGAGCCTCAGAACCAGCCACAACAGTCACAGCCCTGCCGGGTCTCCGGCGAGTCCCTTAGCCTCAGCAGCCAGCCTTGTTATCAGTAACTTAGCAGCTTTGTATAGCCACATGCTTAACAGCAGTTTTGGTTCTTTTTAAAATCCTCATGCATTTAGCCCGTGTGGTATTGTAACTTGTGATTTATATGGCAGCACCCTGGTCATGCCTGGAGTCATAATTTGTGATCATGAATTGATTTAAGTCTCTGAAAGGTTCCTTTGATTGTATTGCCCTGACACTTTTGTATCTTCTATCTATTTAGCAGCCGCAAGCATCTTGTCAGGTCGCCATCTGGTGGACAAGTTGTGGAACTGCAACCCTGGTTCTTAGTAACTGGTTTGTATTTTTCTAATTTGGTTGAAAATTGTGATACTGAACCAGTTTATGGGATATGTTTCATGACTGTGACTTAGAATCTGCATATAAATATTGATTAAATCTTATTAATAATTTTTAATATTAATAATATTTTTCATATGTTGTATTTTCATAAGTCATAATTAATAACCTTATTCATCACATACACACATGTATTAAAAGAAGGCAGAGGAGGTTAGTAAACTGTGTTGATCTTGACTGGGAGTCCATTACACAGTCAGGAGCCAGTGACTCATGGCACAGCTAATGGGGGCAAGTGCTATATGCCCAGTATGGCCTTTAGGGTGTAATATATCATGCCATGCCATCCTGCATGTCTCTCTTGGTTACTGGACAGACCCAGACCACACATGTTGCTGGAGGAACCTGGAAGCAGCTTCTGCTCAGCACCACAGTGACAAATCCTGTGTGACTTTCCCATTATCTAACAGTAAGGTAAGGAGTTCTCATGAGAACATCTTTTAGAAACAGAGTTGTTGTAAGAAAATTGTATATGACCTCAAGTGACCAAAAGGTAGAGTTTCTCTTCATGGACAGGATCCGTTCTACTCTGCTTGCCATAGGAAAATCCACTGGGGCTCTGTTCAATGTTGCATGAACATGGGATGCCCAGCATCTAAAGAAGTGTCATCTACATTCATGTTATTGTCTTATAAAAACAGTTATTGTTTGTGATGACTCAGGGACGGCTTCCAGTTTCAAGCCAAGATATTTATTGTGAAAGGCAAAAGCGTTTGTTGTGAAAGCACTTTGTGCAAAAATACTTATTGTGTTACATAACCAACTTATATATGTTTCCAATGCAGACCTAATATAGTGTTGTCACATTCTAATTGGTTACCTTCCTACTGACATGTGCTTAAGCAAAGCACACAATAGGTTAATATTAGCAAATAAGCTTTTTAGCATATCCAACCAAATCCTGCCTAGTCTCTTTCTCAATTACTGATAATGTGTACATTTTTTCTAACTCAAAACACAGCCTTCTTAAAGTCCATGAAAGGTAAATCTCCTCCTACATCTCACCCCCCCTTTTTTTTCCTTAATAACACAGTACTGATTGATAACAGTTTTTGCATACATAAAAGCAAGAAAGGCAAAACTAAGAATATAACAAAACAATCAATAAAATCAGCAATCCAGTTTTTATAAGAGATTTTAGCCACCCTGGTAACAACACATGTCATCAAAGAAGTTCCCTAGTCCAAAAAAGGTCTGATTTATTCTTTCTCTTTTGTTCCACAATTCCACATTACCCTCATAGTAAGGAAAATTCTTGGGGGTAATCTTCTGGGCCAATTAATACCTAGAGGTCGCCTACCTTTTCCTTTCCTAAAAGTGACCTTACATCACATGATATTATTTCTGAAAACATACATGGTGCACAGTGATTAAGATACAAAGACCTACAAATACATCAGATCCAATCTTCAGCATTTTCTTTACAATCTGCTTCAAAGGCATGAATGTTACACCTCTGCCTTTTCCTAAGATGGTTAAAAATCATAGAATTGTTTGGTGTCAGCATGGTTAAACAACCAAGACTACAAGGTCCTCCCTTGGTCCATGAGGGTAGGGCTGGCCTCTTTGCTAGCATGAATTCAATCTGATTACTAGAATAACAAGCACACATTCCTTTCTACTTGTCTTGCAAAGTAAAGACACAAACAGGATAGCTGCTTATTTCAGGCAAATACTAGAAAGATTTCAGCCCACAGTTTTGAACTTACAAGCTATTAAGGAAAGCTACTGAGTCTTATTGTTCCTACCCTTGGCGTAATACTAACTTTGATTTTTTCTTTCAAATTTCTCCCCACTAAAACCTCCAAAATTTTTTATCCTCCATAAATTTTGTTAAACCACATCATATAAAATGAAAATTTCAGAACATAACATACTTTAACTATTTTTCTTGTGACATATTACCTACACTTTCCACTTTTTTTTTGTTTTTTCTAATCTAAAAATGAAAATATCTTTTGTGCTGTAAGCCACACAAGACCTTCCGCATAACCATTTGACATTATTACATAACTATGACATTGTGGTGAGTTAACATATAAATCCATGTGAACATATTCCCTACTTACATGACAGTTAAGCAATTGTAATAGTTCATTCTAATTCAGATGTTTTCTGGTGATATTCTTGTCTGACCAAGTTCAAATTGATGCTCTTGATCTCAGGTAAACAGGACAGGCACTGTGATCAGCTTTAGGTCTGTTCATTTTCAGATTCTTTGCCAATGTTGTATGTCCCATCTTGGATTCCTGGGCTGTCTTCTGCTGAATGTTTGCAGTACTGAGTTGCAGAATTGATCTTTCCAGCTCATGACATGGGTTGACTTTCCTTGCTGATATCATTAAAACCTGTTGTTAAAAAAGTATGCATCCCTTTTCTAGACTTTCCTTACCTCCCCCCCCCCACCTTTTTTTAATATATTTTTATAATCTTAAAGCTATTGTGAATATAAAGACTAAAAAAAATCTATAATATTCATATATCAAACTACTAACTTATCTATTACCAAAAATACCTAAAAACTTAAAATCTGTGTTAAAACTCAACTATTAAATCAATGCCTAAAAAAGATGTTACATTACCTAGAGCATGCTTTTTACAATGAAAACCTATTTACTATAACCTTACATATATTACATACAGCTCTTTTGAAATGGCTATGGCACACATAAAAGAAAGGGGGAAAGGGTTTAAACCCAAAAAGAAACTTGACTCTGAACTGGTAGAATGACTTATTCTACTTAAATTTACCCATTATCACTTATATCTTATTATTATTAATTACCATGTATATTATAATTACCATATCCTTATCACGATTGCTGCTATTACTTGTTATTTGACATACCATAATGTAATTACTAAATACTTATCATAAGTATTAAATATTCATTATCCTCAGTATTAATAATTCATAATTACTTATATTAAACCTGAGTACTACAAACATCAAAATAACAAATCTCCAGAATCTCATACAATCAGAAATAATGCTAAAATCACTATCCAAATCAGATTTGCATCTAGAGAATGTTAAATATCTTTCTTAACAAAACTAAGCAATGTGTCTTTAAATGGGAGCACAGCGTATGCAAACCACAGACTGTTGCATACCAAGGAGATAACAGAGAGAGAGAAGATAACAGAGAGAGGCAGGAGGAAAACCTGCCTAGACTCAAAATGCTTGCAAAAAAAGTTTCTGCTGAAATTAGTTACAAACACCCCATAAATCCATTTCATAAATCCATAAAACAGTTAGCATGTCAGCTTTAAAAAGCCTGAGCTCTGCCTGTTTACACAATTGAAGCCTGTGAAAGAAATCAGCATCCCAAGCTTCTGCCCTGGCCAAATGGCATGGCAAAGGGGAGTGAAAATCACCCAGACCCGGGAAGCCTCTCACGCATTTCCCATTAAAAATCCCTTTATCACTACTTCTAATTATGTGGTCTATCGTCTTAAAAAGCCTATATATATTCTTATGCACCTAGTCATTAATGTATTTTTGTACAGAACTATTTTACAACTATGTAGACAGAGTACACGGGTATGAGTTTTTACCAGCTACCCTCCCCACAACAAGTACCAAGCCTCTTTTTTCCATATACAAGCAGACTCAGCCACTGGTCCCACTGCGAAACACATTCCCCAGCACTCTTTGCAAGCAGACTCCCTGTACACAAGCTCTGTAAGTGTTGCTGAATCCATAGCAGCCTCCTTTCCAGGTTGCTCTCTGGGTTGAATTGCAGGGACCTTCAGAGGCACAGAGGATCCCGTAGGACCATGGGGTTGGGTTGCAGCATCCATCCGAGGCACTGAAAGTCTCAGAAGTTCACTAAAGTCTGTGAAATTCTCACCTGAAGGTAACAAAAAATCCCAGGGGGAGGTGAGTCCCAGAGGCTCTGAGCTTAATTGATCATCCTGAGCCCCCTGCTGAAGAACAACAGCTGCTTTCCAGTTTCTCAAGTCCTCAAAATCTGATTCCTTCAGATATCTGCACTTCCCTGAGCTCCTCTCAGGTTTCAAAACACCAAGATAATGTCTTTTCCTCTGAGTTGAGGTCAGCTGCCAATGTTCATTCAGTGTTAGTTCATACATAATGCCTCTTTTCTGCAAAAACTGGTCAAAACTTCTTACTATAGACTTTTCTTACTTGTATATAGACTTCTATTACTTGATCATTTATTGATCTATAGTGCCCACAAGATGTGAATTCTTGGTTGCTCACCTCTACTGCTGATTTTCAGAGGTGCCTTTTTTCTTGTCTGGACAGCAGTTCTCTCCACCATTTTTTTTTTTTCAGTTCAACCAAACTATCACCAACCACTTCCACCGTGGCTACCGACCCTGTTGCAAGTCACCATAGGGACCACACATATCAGGGTCATAATTTGTGACGACACAGGCATGACTTCCACAGTTTCAAGCCAAGATGTTTATTGTGAAAAGTGAAAGGATTTATTGGCAAAGCACTTTTTTGTGAAAGCACTTAATCTGTTATGTAGGCAACTCATATATGTTTCTAATGCAGACAATGTGGTGTTGTCACATTGTAATTGGTTACCTTTCTAATGACATGTGCTTAAGCAAAGCATATAATAGGTTAATATTAGCAAACAAGTATTTTAACATATCCAACCAAATCCTGCCTAGTGTCTCTCAGTTACTGATAGAGTGTACATTTTTTCTAACTCAAAGACAAAGCATAGCCTTCTCAAAGTCGTTCAAAGGTAACTCTTCTCCTACAATTGTTGTTGAGCTTTTCTTACTGAGATCCAGAAAGATCCCGTCCGCTCACTCTGACTTCACCTATCTTCACTTCCTGCAGCCTCCCTGTGAACATACACATGGGGTTATAACATCTTCTAGACTTCTATGAAAAGAGAGTTGTGAAATATCAGCCACAAGCAAACCTGCCACCTTGCACAAAGCCATTTCTTAGACCTAATTCCACCTAATGAGTCTTTACATTCTTTGACATTGGCTTTCAAAATCTTTGCATTCTTCTATCAAGAAACAGTATTTCTCACCTCTCTACCCAGTAATTCAGTTTTTCTGTTTTCCACACTCTCTTCACATTTACTGACATTCATAATATAGGCTGTATTTTTGCAGATTATGTATTTTTTAGACACAGTGTTAGCAATTAACAAACTTTCTTTTATCTTGCATTTTTTTCAACCCAAACACACTATTTAACAGACAATATTTAGAGACAAATGGTTTCATTCACTTCAATGTTTCATCAGAATTCTGATAATAGGTGGATTAGAAATGATCCGGATCTTGTATCTTTTATATACAATAAATTTTACATTTACTTCTGGATTAAATCATAGACTTAAAACAATTATTTTTCTGCTTTTTCTTTTTTTCTTTTTTAATTTTTGACAATTCTGAGATTAGTTTAATAATTCCGTCTCTCATATGCTGGGCTATTATCTGTGAAAACTTTAACATGATGTTATACAGTGATTTCAGATTCCATAATAGCACTGTGAAAAATTTCAGTTTACTGTTATGGTAATTGTAAGTAATATTTTAAAAATTAGGGTACATGGGAGTGCAAAACTTGAAGATGTTTGTTCTCACCTTTATTTAAACAAGGTCATAAACATGAATTTAGCAGGGAAAACTGCATACGTTTTTACCTAAGGTGTAACAGGAAAGGAGACTTTGTGATAAATTTTTTGGGGGGGAATCTTGATAATTCAATAACTTTCATATCAGGAGTCAAAATAATCTTAGCACAATGTTTTTCCATTATTTTATAGTACTTTCATTGGGTTTTTAGATTTATACAAACTAGCGGTTCTTCTTTGACACAGGATCAGTCTTCAAACTTTACCACCTTTTTTAAAGTCTTCACTACAGTGTTATCATGTGGTTATCTCTGAGCCTTTTCAGTGAATCTGCAGCTGTCTTAGACAAGCTCTGCTGATCAATTTGTCTTTGGGATACCCTGTAAAACTAACTTGAAAGTTAACTTACATTAATACAGCAACTTGCCTGGTCCCCATGGGTGCAGAGGCCTAATTGAAAGGAAGGGGATAATCAAACCATTGGCTTTGACTACAGATAATGAGCCACTGGGAGCAAATCGATTATCAATCTAACCTCAAGCAGTGTGAAAGAGAGTAGCCCCATTCTACACAATTAAAAGCTCTTCTCAGATCTATATCTGATCCAGAGATGTCAGAATTACAAAAATTCTTCTAAAGATATGGTCAATCCACATAATTGAAATTAAATCCTTGAATGTATGTTGTCCGTTTGAAATTAGTATTTGCGGGATCTGGAGATAAATGTCTTCCAGATTATTAATGCATTGTGGTGAAGCAAGATCTCAAACACTACAAAATTTTCATGTACTAAATAAAGTTATTAGTTAAAGTTTCAAGTATTTTTTATATTAATTCAAATCATGATATTTTTGTACCAGGATTAAAATCCAGTTTCAGTCTTTTTAAAAATTTATGTAATAAAAATATCCTTCCAAAAAAGAAAATCTAATCCTGATGTTGAGTGTAATGACTAAAAGGAGCAGCATTTTAACTTGTGTGGGAGAGAGTCTGTATGTGAACAGCTGGATTATATTTTCTCTTCCATGTGAATTATGATTGTACCATTGTTATGCAATAGTGAGCTATGCTTACTTATTAAATTTGTTATAAGCACCCCTTTATTATACTTTTACATTACATGTATGGTATATGATATAATGATGTATTTCCCTGCGGATCATTTTCTATAAATGTTATGGATGTTCATGTTGTTAGAATCATAGAATTGTTGCGGTTGGAAGGGATCTCAAGGATCATCTAGGTCCAAGCCCCCTGCCATGGGCAGGGACACCTCACACTAGATCAGGTTGCTCAGAGTCACATCCAGCCTGGCCTTAAAAGCCTCCAGGGATGGGGCTTCTACCACCTCCCTGGGCAACTTGTTCCAGTGTCTCACCACCCTCATGGTGAAGAATTTCTTCCTAACATCCAATCTGAATCTACACATTTCTGTTTTTATTCCATTGCCTCTAGTTCTATCACTACCTGAAACCCTAAAAAGTCCCTCATCAGCTTTCTTGTAGGCCCCCATCAGACACTGAAGGCCACAATAAGGTCTGCTTGGAGCCTTCACTTCTCCAGAATGAATAGCCCCAACTCTTTCAGTCTGTCCTCACGTGAGAGGTGCTCCAGCCCTCTGATCATTCTCATGGCCCTTCTCTGGACATGCTCCTTCACATCCAGATCCTTCCTGTAATAAGGGTTCCAGAACTGGACACAGTACTCCAGGTGGGGTCTCACCAGAGTAGAGTAGAGGTAGGAAATTACCTCCTCGACATGCTGGCTATGCTTCTCTTGATGCATCCCAGGATGTGATTGTCTTTCTGGGCTTCAAGTGCACTAGTGGATCATGTTGAGATTCTCATCCACCAGCACCCCCAAGTCCTTTTCTTCAGGGTTGCTCTCAAGCCAGTCACTGCCCATCCCATATTGCTGCTTGGGATTGCCCTGTTTATTCAATGTCATATTGACATCAGGCCAGCTTCAAAATGAAAGTGCTGTCTGGAGCAAAGTATGATGGGGCTTGTAGCTTGGATCATAACATGAGGAATTTCCTGTTCTGGTCACTGATTCTGTTTTCTGGGTTTGGGATGTTGGTCTTTTCCACTGGGCTTACTTCTGTGTGCTTGGGTTGAGGGAACCATTTTATTAATGGCTTCTGCTCCTGCTTCTGCTTTTACTAAGGTAACTCTACAGCGTATCATCTCATTAAACTACTTATCTCATCCCAGAGGTTTTTTCTGTTACTTTCCCTCTGGGGCTGGGGATGAGGGTGCAGAGGGGGAGAAGACTGTGTTACTCAGGACAGTGTCTCCTGTTTAGAGACAAGAATGTCATGTGGCATGGTGTCAAATACTTTGCACAAGCTCAGTTAGAAGAGTTGGAGAAATTAATGTGTTGCAAATCAAATCATAGTAGGATAATGAGATACAAAAACAAATCTAAAAAAAAAAATTCTCCCCAGCCCATCTGTACCCACCTGGTCTGATGCTGCGTCTTAGATGGATCTTTGGTAGAAACATGCTGCCACCCAAGGTATCAGGCTTCAGGGTGTACTCCACTCTTAAACCAGTGTTGGATGGGAGCTATGAGAATGCTTGTTGGATGTGTGCTCAGATAGTAGACCTCCTTGGTTTAGTGATGAGGTTCAGAATGATCAGGGAATGTGTGAGAAGGATAGACTCTTGGACTCACACCTACTACCAGTGAGACAAATTCCAGAGCTAGACAGAGATCACATCATGGAAAGATCCCCATCCTTCCATCATCTGACTCAACGTGGTGACTCAGAAGATTGTAGGCAATGGCAGCAAGTTTGTCCTTGATGCAACAGGCACCACAGGTTTGTCTTTCCAGTAACAAATCCACCTCCCAGATGACCATGCAAAACAGAAGATACAGTTCTCTGAAAGGGGGAGCAAACAACAATAAAATGACAGATAGCCAGATTAGAGGAGTTGTTAAGGCTTAGTCTCTACCCTGCATCAAAACTTCTTCAGTAAAAGATAAAAGATGGGTCATTGTCATAGGTGACTTACTTCTGAAGGGAGTGATAATCCCAATATGCAGACCACACCCATGTTTCCAGGAATTCTGATGCCTCTCTGGGGCCCAAGTTAATGATGTAAGGAAAAAACTTCCTTCCCTAGTACAGCCCTCAGACTACAACTATCCAGTGTTGATCTTTCACATAAGCAGTGACGAAGAAACAATAAGACATCCAAAGGCAATGAAAAGAGGCTTCAGCGCCTTGGGATGATGGGTTAAGGGATCAGAAGCACAAATAATGTTCTCCTCTATGGCCCAGTTGTGGGGAGTGTTGGAGCGATAAACAGGAGGAGCCTAAAGATCAATGCCTGGCTCCAACCCCAGTGTCAACATCAGGATTTTGAGTTCTTTAATCGTGGGTTAATTTACAGGACACTAAGCCTGCTGGCAACAGATGAGATACAGCTGTCTCAAATGGAGAAAAGGATCCTAGCACAGGAGCTTGCAGGACTCATTGAAAGTGGAAAGGGGAAAGGGTACAAAACCAGGCTTGTTAGAAATAAACCCTAGGGTCCACACCAATCTTTGAAGGAGTCAAGGTGGGGAATGGAGATTTATGTGACAGCCAAGACACAAATTGGCAGCCACAAGGGGCACCTGAGAACAGTCAGGCAGAAATTAGGATTTATTCCTATAAAAAGGTAGCAAGACCTTTAAATCAACAGAAGTGTATCTATACTAATGCTCACAGCATGGGAAACAAACGGGAGAATTTAGAAGCCATTGTGTGTCAGGAAAACTGATATAGTTGCCACTACAAAAATGTGGTGGGATTTTTCATATGACTGGATTGTTACAATCGATAACTACAGAAGGGATGGGCAAGGAAGAAGAGGCAGTGGTGTAAGTATGTCTGTCAGGGAGTGTTCTGATTGTACTGAGGTTAATGATGGTAGGATTGAGTGTTTATGGATAAGAGTCAAGGGGAAGGCCAACAAGGCAGATATCCTGTGGTGTCTGTTAAAGACCATCCAATCAAGATGAAGAGACAGATAAAATATTGCTTAGGCATCTGGGAGAAGTGTCACAACTGTTAGACCTTGATCTTGTGGGAGACTCCAACTTCCCTGATGTCTGCTGGAAATGCAACACAGCAGAAATGGAGCAGTCCTGGAAGCTTCTAGAGTCTCTGGAGAACTTCCTGACACAGCTGGTGATGGAACCAGCTAGGGAAGGTATCCTGCTGTTTGTCAACAGAGAAGGACTTGTGGGTGATGTAATGTTTGGGGGCTGTCTTGGTCACAGTGAACATGAAATGATAGAGATCTCAGATGGAGAAATAAAGAGTGGTGTCAGCAGAACTTCCACCTTGGACTTCCGGCAGGCAGATTTTGGCCTGTTTTGGAGACTGGTCAACAGAGTCCCTTGGGAAGTAGTCCCAAGGGGCCAAGGAGTCCAGGAAGTCTGGACACTCTTCAAGAAGGAAGCCTGAAACGTGCAGGAAAAGTCCATTCCCATTTGCCATGAGTTGGCAGGGAAGAAGGCCAGCCTGGCTGCATACAGAGATTTGGTTGCAGCTTAGGGAGAACAGGAGAGTTTATGGTCATTGGAAGAAGGAGCAGGACACTTAGGAGGACTAAAAAGTCGTCATGAGGCTACGCAGGAAGAAAACTAGAAGGGACAAAGCCCAAATAGAAATGAATGTGTGAATGTGAAGGCAGAAAGGTGGTGGTTTGAGCAGAAAGGTGAAAGAATGTAAATAAATCACAATTGGGTGCAAGAAAGCAAAATAATGATTATTCTAAACACTTCCATTGGAGAGATAGAAATGTTTAAGAGTACTCAAAACAAAGTATGGGCAGTCTCTTTCTGTCTGGTGTTTCTCTGCTGAACAGTCTGATGGGCTTTGGGAGATAACACACACACACGCATACTGACCTTGACGAGCTAACTTTAACAAAACTTTCTGCTTCTTGGCTTTCTTTCCTTTTGCATACTAGCCTCCAGAGGGGGGAGGCTGGGGGGGGGCAGGGGGTGGAGGGGAAGAAGCGGGGCCCCTCTGGGGCCAGAGAGCTTTGTTCTGTTTTTCTGTTGATTGTACATATTTGTAAATGTTGTGAATAGTGTATATTTGTGCATATTCATTGCATTTCATTATATATTGCAGTTTTGTCTGTAAATACAGCTTCATCTGCTTCTGAACTGAGTTAGCCTGGTTATTGTGAATGTGGGAGGGGGATTTCAGCCTACCACACTGTAATAATTAATATTTTGGTGCTCCAACATGAGATAATTGCTTGTGTGATTTATTTCTGCTCAGAAACAAGGAAATGCTTCTACAAATTTATTAACAACTAAAGGAGGACTGAAGAGAATCTCTGTCCTTTGTTGTATGCAGGGGAGACCACAGTGGTCAAGGATGAGGAAAAGGCTGAAGTACTCAATACCTTCTTTGCCTCAGTCTCTAGTGGTAAAACCAGTTGTCTACTGGATACCCATCCCCCTAAGCTGGATAATTGAGATGGGGAACAGAATGAAACCTCTGTAATCCAAGAGATGATTAGTGACCTGCTGCATCACTTAGATACACATACATCTATGGGATCAGATGGCACACACCCAAGGGTACTCATCAAGGCTTTTTCCACCATTTACCAGCAGACTTGGCTTAACTAGGAAGGTCCCAGATGAATGAAGATTGGCAAACATGATGCCATAGGCTGTAAAGAGGATAATGAAAACTACAGACCTGTCAGTCTGTTTTCAGTGCAAGATAATGTCATAGAGATCATTCAAGAGCCATTATACAACATGTGTAGGGCAACCAGATGATCAGGCCGGATCAACTTGGGTTGATAAAGGCAGTTCCTGCTAGATGAACTTGATGTTCTATGACAAGGTATCCCACTTAGTAGACGAGGGGAAAGCTATAGACGTTTACCTGGACGTCAGTAAAACAGGCTTCTCATGGCTTGAATGGGAGGATGCTTTGCAGGGTAAAAAAAATATCTGGATGGCTGGCTTCAAAGACAGTTGTGATGAATGGAGTTAAATTCTACTGGCAGCAAATCACAAGCAGTGTTCCCCAAGGCTCAGTTTTGGGGTAAGTCTCATTTAATATCTTTGTCAATGATCTAGATGAAGAAATTGAGTGCAACTTAAGTAACTTTGCAGGTGATGCTTAACTGGGAAGGAGGGCTGATCTTCTTGAAGGTAGAAAGGCTCTGCAGAGGCTGGATGAGGCTCTGGCCAGCCTGATCTAGTGTGGAGTGTCCCTGCCCATGGCAGGGGAGTTGGAACTAGATGATCCTTGTGGTCCCTTCCAACCCTGACTGATTCTATGATTTTATGATTCTATGATCTGAACATGATGGATTGATGGGCCAAGGTCAATTGTATGAGGTTTAACGAAGTCAAGTGCAAGGTAGCTTACTTGGGTCACAACAACCCATGAAATGTTACAGGCTTGGGGAATGTGCATGTAAAGAAAAAAACCTGTGAGTGCTGGTTTACAGCAAGCTGAACATGAACCAGCAGTGTGCTCAGGTGGTCAAGAAGGCCAAGAGCATCCTGGCCCATGCCAGGAATAGTATGGTGTGGAATCCACGTTGACATAGAAGTTTGTCTCAAACAGACTGCTTCTCTACTCCCTTTTCTTTGTATTTAAGTATCCATGACAATCTGCTCATGGAAGAGTACCTTGCAGTTCAGACACCACTTGGGTACCTACACAGGTGCCAACTCAAGGCAGTTGCTGCCACCGTCACAACTGAGCCTTCACAGACAAAGGTGAAGCAGCAATTATCCAGAATATTGGTGCACTTGCTGTTTAGCAACCAGCATAATGTTATCCACAGGTCCTTCAAGAATAACTAAACTAAACTGGAGTTCCAATGTGCCTGTGCCATCGCACAAGAGATGCATGATCAACCCTGCTATGGGATCACCTCTACCAACCATACATAGGCTGGGAATGAAGGGGAATTCAGAAATAAAAGGCAGCATCATGAACTGTCATTGTGCACCCACCACCAAGAAGACATCAAGCATGCTGGAGGTCACTGGAACCTGGAGTGATGATTATTCTCTCCAAATACCTCTGATCTTTCTCTTCTCTCTTTTCTTCTTACTTTCTCACTCTCTCACTCTGGCCCATGTGTGGTGGTTTGGCCCTGGCTAGAGGCCAAATGCCCACCAAAGCTGCTCTATCACTGCCCTTCTTAAATGGAAAAGGGAGAGGGGAAAAATGTAACAAAAGTGAGTAATAAGATAGAAGCAATTTAATAATAATAACAAGCAAAAACAATAGACCCCATGGAAGCAAAAGCAGAGACAGATGTTAGTCTCTACTTCCCATCAGCAGGATGATGGTCAGTTCTGGAAAGCAGGGCTCTCTATGCTTGGTGGTTCCTCTGGAGGACAGATACCATAGATGAATCCCCGTCCCTTCCTTCTTTCCCTTCGTTCTTATATCTGAGCTGACATCATATAGCATGGAATACCCTTTTGGCCAGTTTAGGTCATCTGGCCCAGCTGTGTCCCCTCCCAAGATCCTGACCTTACTCTTGGGATGGGGAAAGGTTGGAAGAACACAGCCTGGATACTTGTTCAGCAGTAGCCAAAACAGTGGTGCATTATCAACTACTACTGCAAAACAACACTAGAAGGATGCTTTCAGGAGAATTAACTCCAGCTCAGCCAAACCAAATCCCATCTTCACACCTTGTTCCATACCATTTGCATCATGCTCAGGTTCTACACAGTTCAGTACATTTTTACCATCTCATTTGATTCTCATACTTAAATCTCTTCTTGTGCTTACACTCACAACTTAGTCTACATACTTAAACCATCTCAATACCTAACACACACAGATTTATATCAGTATCCCAGTTCTCTAATAGAAAGATGTTCATCTGCTCCTCCAGGTGTTACTTGGGACTGTTCAGGACAGAAGTAGGATAGCCTGCAGCTGGTTGTTGCAGCCACTGTTCTGAGGGCAGATGCTGGGTATGTGCAGAATGCATGATTCTTTGGCTGACCAATTCCTTAGCACACTGCACAGAGCAAAAAAAGATTTTAGCTTATATATGTAGATGGGTTTTACTGGTTAAGGAATTGATAAGAAAGAATATATAAACAGCTGCTCTGAGCAATAGGTATCTTCAGTTAAGGACTTAGGTTAGGACTTCAGTTAGGGATCTTTGGTTAGGACTGATAGAGACTTCTACTTCTAGCTAGCTGCTTCTGGAAAGGACTTTGGTGTAGGAATGCTTTGAGGGATATGCTCAGGACTTCTGTTAGCTGCTTCGTCTGGTAAGAGCTTCTGGGACTTCTGTAAGTGGGATTCTACAATGCAGCAATAAAGGACTTCTGGGATGACTTATGAGATTCTCTGCTCTCTGCATTTCTGGAATGTTGTTGCTATATGCCAGTGGGTTTCATTCATGACCCAATGACCCCCAAATTGGGTAAAAGAAAGACAGTTAGCACCTGAGCATGGATGGGCAACCGGAAGATTTCAAGAGGAGATATCTGGTGTCTCAACATGGCTTGGTGGATTTGCAGAAGAATTATCCAGTGATGAATCTATGGCTGAGACTGTGGAAGGGGAGCATAGCACATGTGTGTCTTTCATCACTTCTGCTAGACAAGAAGGTGAGCAGCCACAGCAAATATTTTTTTTATTATCATGGGGCTATCAGAGAGCAAAAAGCTTCATTTTACAGTGTGGATTTATAGCCATGTGTAACAGTGTGAGAGCTGAAATACCCCTCACTGACAATAACCAGGCTAGCTCTGTCTGGAAGCAAATAAAAAGCTGTATTTACAAGAAAATCTACAATGTATGATGAAATGCAATGAATATGTATAAATATACACAATTCACAACATTTACAAATATGTACAATCAATAGAAAAAGTACAACAAAGCTCCCTTTACTTCCCCCCAAAGGGGACCTTTCCCAAAGGACCTCTCTCCCAGACCTCCCTGGCAGAAGGCAGAGAGTTAAGAAGCAGAGAGGCTGTTAGACCTAGCTTGCCAAGGTCAGTGTTATCTTCAGCCAGAAAACAAGAAGAAGCAGTCAGACAGCCCAGCAAGTTGCAAACGCTGACTCTGACTGCCCCAACTTTGTTTTGAGTAGTGGTTCTTAAACATTTCCAATGGAAGTGTTTAGAACAATCATTATTTTGCTTTCTTACACCAAATAGTGACTTATTTACATTTTTTAACCTTCTCTGCTTGAACTTCATGAAGAAAAATTAAAAAAGCAGTTTTAAATCATCACACCATGTCTCTCAGCAATGATAGCACTCTATTGACAACGAGGAGAAGAAACTACAGTTAAGAAACTGTAGTTAAGTAAGAGATGACATACCTGAAGAAATTGTTCTTACTTGGAAAATGATTTACCCTGCTGCTCTTAAGGCTACTACATTTTTCATGTCTCTTCTAAAAATAGCATAGGAATTTCTCAGGAAAAAGCAGTGTTAATACAACTGCTGCAAACTTTCTTAAGCAGCAAGAAAGATTTCCTCTGTGGTGAAGATTTATAGTTTCTACAACAGATAAGCAGGCTGCCAAGAACTTCAGAACTCAGTTATCTTCCACTCCCCCCACCTTTGGTTTTCCTTTGAACTGATCTGGTTTAAAGGAACACTAGACTGTTTTTTCACCACCAAGAAGCTTCCGGGTTTTGTGCCTTACAGCACTCCTGTGCAACCTCATCCATCCTTATAATAAATAAAGACATACCTATTGACACCTGTGGTATGTGATTAATTAATTCTCACCAAAAAAACTCACTAATACACGGGGCCACAGGTCTCACCAGGACCCTGCTCCAGAGTGGGCTCTCAACAGCTTCCTTCAGGGCATACCCACGTGTTTCAGAAGGGGTCTGTGTCAGTGTGAGGGGGTCTCTCTCCCAGGGGCCTCCCCCCCAGGCCCTTCTGGCAGAAAGCATTTAGTTAGGTAAAAGCAAAGAGGTTGTTAACTTAGCTCACCAAGGTGAGTGTGTTATCTTCATCCAGAAGAGAAGAAGAAACAGCAGCTAGACAACCCAGCAAGTTGCCCCGACTGCAGACTGCCCCACTTTGTTTTGAGTAGTAGTTCTTAAACATTTCTATCTATCCAATGGAAGTGTTTAGAACAATCATTATTTTGCTTTCTTACACCCAGTGTTCACTTATTTACACTCTTCAGCTTTCTCTGCTTGAACTTTGCAAAGAAAAATTAAACAGTTTCAAACCATCACAAGGTCCTCCACAGGCTGCAGATCCTTATCTGTTCCATCATGGTCTTCCACAGGTGAAGGGGTCCCTCTGCTTTGCCATGGTCTTCATCACAGACTGGCACACCTGCTTCCTTTCCTTCTTTCTGTCTGCAGGGCTGTTTCTCTTATTCTCACTCCTTTCTTCAAGATCCTGTTGAACAGTAGTTTTTACCTTTTCTTAAACATTTTGTCACAATAGTGTTACCAAAACCTCAGTTTTATTCAAATTTGGCCAGCAGTAGGTCCATCTCGGAGTCTCCCTGAAGCTGGCTCCATCCAACATGGGAGAAGCTTATGGCATCTTCTCACAGAAGCCACCACTTCTAAGAGCCCAATGACTCTATTGTCTAAAAACAATGTGTGACATACTTGATCTGAATAGAGAGGGCAATAACTTTCATGAACCTTAATAATCTCAAAGGAGAGCTGCTGGCTTGGCAGAATGACTTAACAATGAAGAGAGATAACTTCTGCAGATATGTAAATGTTTGGAACTCCCTCTTTTCTTGTTTTAAAACCACTGCAACAGTGCCACAGAAAGGCCAATGGTAGTATTGCACTGGAGAGGTCACATCTCTGGGCACACCTGTGGAGAAGACACCATGTGCCCAGAATTATGTCCCCAAATACCAGCAAACTTGTCCCAGCATGTTTTGGTAAGTCCCCCCTTCCACCTTCCTTCCCAGTGAGGGGAGCAAAGGCCCAGGTGCCAACCTGTCTCCAAAGGGATATACAACTACATGAACCCATCGCATGGCATGCTCATGCTCTTTCCATCTAAGGGCGTAATTCTAGCTTCATTCTTTCTATAGGTTGAAGCAGGTTGTTGACAAATGTGCCCATTGGCCAGATCCAGCCTCAAGAAATCTGTAAGTATTCCCCTCTTGTTTACCAATTTGCTCTCTCCTCTTGCTTTCTCTTGCTTTGCTTGATCTATGTAAGCTTGTAGCATCCCTAAGTCTTCTCAATCCCACATGCAAGCATACTAGAGGCCTCTGCAACATGCAAAGAAGCCAGCTCCCCGAGCTGCTTGAGGAACCAGTATAAGAGATCCCTTCACTGATACTATGAAAGCCTTCATCGTAAGCCCAGGCATGTCTTTGAGAGGACTGGAACCCCGAGGGTAAGCTTTAGCCCAGAACGGGAGGGACTAACCCAAGCCTGGCAGTCCAGCACATCTGCTGCAGCCATAAGCAGCTAACCAAGCAGCAACGTGCCATGTGTGACCCCCACTGTTTGAGGGTGATAAACGGAGCTACTGCTACTGCTCCACAGCCCTGAGTTGTCAGGGTAATGTAACTCCGGATTTCCTGAGAGATATATATAGAGAAAAGGCATCCTTTCCTTTGAGATCAAGCCAAGGACTGCATTGTCACCTTAATGGGAAGCAGTTGCCAAGAAATTCGGCATTGTCAGCTCATTTCGAGCCAAGCAAGGGCCCCTTCCCTGAAGCTCGTCTTTGGAATCGGAGACGGCTGACCCCGCCTACGGAGATCAGTCATGCTGACTGAGAGGGCTGACCCCGAAGGACCCAGCCCTGCTGCACAGGACCACTCCCCCTCTGTTCAGGGAGCTGCACTGATCCTGCCAGCCCCTGGTTGCCGCAGTCATGCCATGGGATTAGCCTGCCAAGGGAAGCCACTGATCAGTGGAAAGTCGCCCCTTCCGCAGCCATGGAAGGAGAAAGAAAGCCTTGCCCCATCCACGGAGGTGGGAGGAGAAAGAAAGTCACTGCCTGGATGGGCCAGCCCCGGGGGCAGACAGACAGCAAGCAGCCAACGTAACCCAAAAACTTGCCTCGCTACAAAGAAAGACACAGTGCATCTTTTCATGTGTGCAATACTCAGTAACACCTAGTTCAAATCAGCCACTCCTAGCCACATGATATTCTAGATTGAATTTCCTCTTGATAACATTGTAAATGTCTCTGTACGTAGTTGCAACTGCCAATCATCTTGTCGAATTTCCATCTAGTGGACAAGCAGCAGAACTGCACCCTTCGTTCCCTTAATTAGGAATTGATTCTGTAAATATTCTCATTGGGTCAAATTGTACATACTAAACCAGTTACAGAATATGTTTTCACAACTGTGCATTAGAATCAATATATGAAGGTGATTAATCAGTTACTAATAATTTTAATAATTAATAAGCAATATTTTCATAATTTATATTTCATAATTCATAAATTAATAACCATCCTCTATCCTTATTCACCACAACACTTCACTCTGCACACCTCTCTTTGTGATTTGGAGACATCACTTCTCCCCTCACCCCAAAAGGACATAAAAAGACTGCAGCATTTGTGGTCCAAGTATTGCATGTACCATTGAAGGCTCTGCTGGGATGTGCACCCACCACTGAAGGTCTTGGATTATGCCTGGGAAAACATCACTGGATCCAAGGAATGGTGGTCTTTTTTTCATATCTCTGACTTGTTAACTCTCATTTTCTCTCTCTCTCTCCTTTTAACTCCTCCTTTTCTTTCCATTTTCCTTCTGCTCCAGTCCATTACCAACAGTTTTCATTGTCTCAGATAAACCCAACTCATCAACTGTTTGGAGTAGGCTTGTTTTATTTACTTGAAGGGAATTTTTGAATCTTAGCATGACCTCTCCTACTGCCCAGAGATGCAGTAGGATGGCTTGGGATGTCACCATTTTGGTGACAGCACTACAACCCTCTTGCTATATAAAATTAATGCTACAACAAAATCTCAAGCATCTTTCTGACTTCTGTGAATGTATTTTTATTCATAGTTGGACAAGAATTACTGCGACATTGTTATCTAGATCATTATACTGTAAATTCAGTTACTTACTACTTAAATTTATGGAGTGAAACACACAAAAGCAAGCTCACAAGTATTATTTTCAGAGGATTTGTCTGAAGAGAAAAATGACTTGAAAACTTATCATATATGGTCCTGATCATTTGACATCTACAGTTGTCAGAAATGAGAGGTTTTTGCCCTGCAGTAGAACTCATGCTTTCTCTAAATGAGTGTGACTTACAGAATAGAATCATAGAATCATAGAATCATAGAATCATAGAATCAGTCAGGGCTGGAAGGGACCATAAGGATCATCTAGTTCCAACTCCCTTGCCATGGCCAGGGACACCTCACATTAGATCATGCTGGCCAGAGCCTCATCCAGCCTGGCCTTAAATACCTCCAGGGATGGGGCCTCAACCACCTCCCTGGACAACCCATTCCAGGCTCTCACCACTCTCATGGGGAAGAACTTCATCCTCACATCCAGCCTGAATCTCCCCACTTCTGGCTTTATTCCACTCCCCCTAGTCCTATCACTACCTGATAGCCTAAAAAGTCCTTCCCCAGCTTTCTTGTAGGCCCCCTTCAGATCCTGGAAGGCCACAATAAAGTCACCTTGGAGCCTTCTCTTCTCCAGCCCCAACTCTTTCAGTCTGTCCTCATAGGAGAGGTGCTCCAGCCCTCTGATCATTCTCATGACCCTTCTCTGGACACGTTCCAGCATGTCCATATCCCTCTTGTAATAGGGGCTCCAGAACTGGATGCAGTACTCCAGGTGGGGTTGCGCCCGAGCAGAGTAGAGGGGGAGAATCACCTCCCTTGACTTGCTGGCCACAATTCTCTTGATGCAGCGCAGGATCTTGTTGGCTTTCTGGGCTGCAAGTGCACATTGACGGCTCATTTTGAGCTTCTCACCCACTAGCACCCCCAAGTCCCTCTCCTCAGGGCTGGTTTCTAGCCAGTCACTGCCCAGCCTGTATTTCTGCTTGGGAGTGCGCCTACCCAGATGCAAGACCTTGCATTTGGACTTGTTGAACCTCATGAGGTTGGCTTGTGCCCACCTCTCCACCCTGTCAAGGTCTCTCTGGATGGCATCCCTTCCCTCCAGCATGTCTGCTGCACCACACAGCTTGGTGTCATCAGCAAACTTGCTGAGGGTGCACTCAATGCCACTGTCCATGTCACTGACAAAGATGTTGAACAACACTGGTCCCAGGACTTATCCCTGAGGGACTCTGCTTGTCACTGGCCTCCACTGGGACATGGAGCCATTGACAGCCACTCTTTTATTGCTGTGGCCATCAAACCAGTTCTTTATCCAAGACTTTTCATTTTACATAAAGAATTACACTAGTAGTATATATTATGTGTCAAAGAAACCATGTATTGTTAGAGTTAGACCTGGAAAATACTATCTCCTAAAAAGTGCGAAGCCTTTTTGACAAAATTTGAACAGTACATTTGATGTCTTTCACTGGTTTAATAAACCTTCATAAAGCTTTTCTTTACAAGCGTCCTCAATTTCCAGGTTTAAAAACCTGAGGCTTAATCATAAACATAAGTTTTCACACCTAAGCTTATAAACATACTGCTGCCAGAATCATGTTAGCTAAGGAGAATTGCTGAAATTTGTGATGCAACTGAACGTAAATACTCAGATAGGCATTTCATGCAATTTTCAGAGGAAATCTGGACGATCAGCCCTCATTCTAGCTTTAAGATAAATTCCTTTAACTGATTTCTAAGTTCTTAGCATTTTTCCACTCAATGTAGGCTTTTTTGTTCATATAGTCTCTAACTCAGGAAAAGCTACTCTTGCAGAATATGCTGAGGATTGAAACAAATCTTTAAGTAATAACTCTAAGTTCTATGTAGTAACTGATATTCTTGTTTTGCTGCTGGCAGCAGCCATCCAACTGACATAAAGCGTTTTTGCGTGACAGAGTTACTCTCTGAAGGTGTCTTTCAATTCCACAGAGCAACCACAGAATAGATTCCTGAGATCTGAAAGCTATCCTGTAAGCTCAGCCTAGCAGAGAAAAGTTGCCAGAAAAAAAACCTACTGTCAGTTCTAAACTGTACTCCTGAAGGCTCTTCAGTAACAAGAAACTATTTAATATGCTGCTGATAAGAGTTCTGCTCATCACATAGTTCAGTTTTATACTTTTAAAAATACATCATAATTCCTTGACAACTTTGCTCAAAATTATAAAGGAATTAACCACTGTGTGAAGTCAAGGTCTTTAAAATGTGTATTCAAAATAGAAAGGCAAGCATGATATTTCTCCTTTTTGTGTCTTGCTATCCCTTCTGACTCACAGCATTGACAGGCAGCAACAAGCAGCAAAAAGAAAGCAAGAGGTACTAGTCTTTCTTATCACTAGATTATTGGGATAGAAATAATCAGCTGCAGAAGTATCTGTCGTCATTACTAGCTGCAAATGAAAACCCAAAATCCCAGAGTCTGTGTTTCAGCCACTGTCCTGCTGGGACATGTACAGAGTGCATGGGATCGTGAAATACTTTCTAGTTGACCAATTGCATGCTGCAAGGAGAAAAACAATAATATTCCATGTGTGCCAATGTGGTGGGTTGAAGTATCCTTACATGTTGGCACCTGCGATTGGAACAGGCCTTAGTTTATACATACAGCGGGATCCTACTGGTTAGATGAGTCATTGTGAGAGATAAAGAAAGTATATAAAAATCAGGTACTTCGGGCAATAGACATTCAGTTAGGGAATTTGGTTAAGGAATTCAGTTAGGAAATTCGGTTAGAGATTTCAGCTAGGGCTTCAGCTTAGTGATACTGCTAGGGTTGTACTCAGGACTTCTATTTCTGTTAGCTACTTTGTCTATTAAGGGCTTCTGGACTTATTCTGTAAGAAGAACTCTGGAATGCTGGGAATTCTACAATGCAGTAATAAAGGACTTCTGAGAGGACTTTTGAGATTCTCTACTTTCTGCATTTTTTGAATTCTGCTTGCAGCAGCAGTGCCATTCATGCCCCTACCTTCATCACCCAATGGGATACAGTAGCTGCTACTACAACACCAGCACCGCAAAATGGGGGTGCAATAAGTCTGTCCCTCTTTTAAGTGGTTTTAGTGTTCCCTCAGGTTACACAGTATTTCATACACTGGTAATTTTAGTAGTTGTCTCAGGACGAAGGAGAAAGAATCATTGCAATTCTTAAAAAAACTCAGAAAAGGAACATGTTCCAGACTGGAAGATAAGTTAATTAGTTCAGTGTTGAAATATTCAACTTAAATAATCAACTGCAAATGTTAGGAAATTAGAGCCATATGGTTTCACTTGTTCTTACTCCAAAACTGTGGATTTTAACCATTGTCAAAACATAAATTAATGATGTAAATTCAAATCCCCATGTAACATTTTGGGCCACAGCCTCAGTCTGTGCTCATGTCTTGGAGGTGTGCTGTTTACACCAGGAGAAACATTGTTCCTACAAGAGAAATTTTCATTAAATTATTGGATAACATATACTGGCAACAGAAGTGTACTTATCCAAAATGTAGATGAGACATTTGCTTTGAATTCTCATTTACTTATAACAAATAACTTTCCATAGTCAGGTACTATTTCAAAATTAAAAAAAAATATATATATTTAGAACATAATTAAGTGCTTTTAGTTACATATGTTATTACAAGTTACTAAATCTGTTAGTTTTATTGAAAATCAAGGGAATTGATGCTATTTCCTTGTGGTAATGGATCAGTCTGATAATTTTTTGTCTCAAATAAAAAGAAAAAAAAATTGAAGTAGCAACAGGGACAGAGAATATAGCAGAATCTGCCTGAAAAGTATGGAAGGCTAGGTCAAGCAAATACAAGATGGCAGTACAAAGTTAACAAACACATAGAATATATAATGAAAAATACAGCTTTGCAGCAAATGTGATTGATTATAAATATTAAATAAATTAATATCATCAGTGAGTGCTAGCACTATTCACACATGAAAATACTTGGATACAGTTAATTTTCTCAGAGTACTGTAGTAAGTCTTTTGTACTCAGCGAGCAAATTACTTTCTCAGTGTGCTCAAGAATGTTCTTTTCTGACTATTAGGAAAGGTTAAAGCATGTTTCTAATGGAGATCATGTAAACCTGAGTGTCATTTTTTTCCTAATATTTCAAAAGTTTGAAGACCTTCCCTAGCTAATAATTTTAAAACTAAGCAAACAGAGCAAGAAAGTGAAAGAAAAGTCTACAAAGGCAATTTTATATATAAATTTATTGTATCTATTGTAGTTATACTATTTCAGCAGCCAGTGTGATGATATTAATGTAACCGGAGGATGCCAGAATGATGAAAAGTCTCAGTTTTGTTCAGATTCTGCTCTTTTTTTAATAGATATGGATATATTTTTTAGAATTCAATTTCTTCTGGGAAGGACTTTTTATTTTTCTTCCCTTCTAAGGAAAGTTATATCAAAAGTTCCTTTTCATTTGATTGTACAAGGTAGAGTGCTGTTAAAACTACATAGAATTACTGAAAATAAATAATATTTATGGTAAATATAGACTGGTTTGCTGTTTTGGTTGTGGTGGTTAGTTTGTTTTTTGAGAGCACATCACTCCAAATTAGGCTTTCAAATTGTTGTTTGCAAAACTCATGACCCTTAACAACTTTAAATAAATTGTTCATCATTATCAAACATTCATGTGTCTCTGGTTTTGATGGAGAATTTTTTGTGGAGCTGTATTTCCCAGTTCAAATCAGACCTAAAATAAGAAAAAGAGATGAATTTTGCAGTTTTGGTATGCTGATGATGTGCAGTGAATTGTTCACAAAAATTTTCAGAGGCTTGAAGTGAACTAGCCTTCTCTACACTTCTGCATTAATCATTATCTGAACCGTTTGTTCTTTGAGTTTTGCATAGACATGTGCATGCTATGTGATCTCTAGTATCTCAATTACAGCAAGATTTCTTAGTTAGCTATACTATGTTATCAAAATCTAATTTGTGTTTCAGAAGAGTAGGGGTAATTCCAGTAGTGTACTTACTCATACCTATTCAGAGCTAGGAAAGTTGTATGGTATTTGTGACAAAGCATTTATTATAGTTTTAAAATGCAAATCCATGTTTTAGTTCAACCTTGACCTCAGAGTTAAACACAGTGTTTTATCTATTTGCTTTCTAAAGCCTGAAACAGGATGCATCTATAGTTATTCAGAAGTAGTTTTGTCTGATTTGCATACTGACACATTATTTTTGTCCGCCATGGTATAACTTTAAGTAGCATAAAATCAAAGGCAGTAAATGAGTAAGTTGTTTTGCTGCTTGCCTGTTAGCAGCATGCTAATAATGCTGGAGTACATCATAGAATCATAGAATCATAGAATCATAGAATCAAGAAGGCTGGAAGAGACCTCAAAGATCATTGAGTCCAACCTGTCACCCTAAACCTCATGACTATCTAAATCATGTGGCAAACTGACTAGAATTTTAAGCTCTAAATCTGAAAACAAATTTTCTTTATTTCCTCCCTCACTTCTTTTACTTTATAATGTAGACAGCTACTTGAAATTAGTTCATCCTATTTAACATAAGTTGAAAATGGTTTGCTAGCTTTTCAAAAATTTTGTAAGGCATGGATAAAAAGCCAGTCTCGGCTTCTGAAGCAATTAACAGAATCACAGTTCACTTATTTATTGGCCCATTTTCTCAGTCCAGACACCAGTGCAAACATTGGAGACATTTTCTTGTATAAAAAAGAGGGTCTCCAGTCCAAGAAACTTAAAATTCACTCCAGAAAATATAACTCTTTGGTTTTAATGCTTCTTCATAAGACATTCCCAAGTCTATCAGGAAAAGTAATTTCCATCACTGTCTTGAAAGACTTGTGTATCTTCATAGTCCTGGAGAAACTCTCAGAAGTGGCGTGTAGTATTGCACTTTTCAATTTTTAAGTTGCTTGTCCAAAACGAATAAAAAAAATGAAATATTATTCTTCCAGCACATGTTGATAGGCTTTTATGTAGACAGATGTCAACATTAATGGAATTTTAGTTAATGTATTTCTTAATTTTAATATGTACTCCAGTGTATGTTCCCATCTTTATCACTGTAGCACTGTCTTAGCTTCACAGCACACAAAAGTAGCCTGTTATGCTGTGTAGGCATGACAGTCCTTTTAGATTAGATTTTTAGACACTCTTTTTCTCTTAACAACGGAATGCAACAAACTTGTGAGCAGCTTCAAAGTAATTTGGTATTTATGCAATTTACACTTCATTTAACAAGATTTTTGCTAAAGTTTTAAGTGAAGGCTGTACTTAAATCAGATTGAAGATGAGTATGGTATTTCACACAACTATTGCTGGGTTCTCCAGATCATTTTTTCTTAAGTAAGACAATACAGTAGAAATTATTTGCATTAAAAAAAACCCCAAACAATTGGGCAGTTACAGAAGGGAGTAGAGCTAACTGCTCTAGCCTTCGTTTTTAAATATTAAGTCCGTTTTTCTCACTGAAGATGAAAAGTAAGTGTCTGTGTTTTCCTGTGACCAGGGCTAGACCAGTTGTTCTATCACCTAATGACCTCTTCTCAGCAGAGAAGGGAGATCAGGAAAAGAAGACTCACATGTTAAAATGAAAATGCTGAACTAATATCAATGCTAATATAAAGTATACAAGGTTACACTTAACTCATGGTGATCTCCCTGTGGAGTTTGTTCCAATGACTGACCACACTCTTAGTGAAGAATCTTCCTAGTGTCCAGTCTGAACTATTTGAACTTTGTCACCTGTTCTGTTTCTATGCCTGTGTTGGTAGAGACTCTTGTTGTGAAATATATGATGAGACAATTGAAAAGCTAGAGAGCACTGAGGGATTATTTCACAGGTAAACTGGTCCACTGAGTCAATCTGCACTGATGCAGGATCTCTGCAAGGGAAAACAAATGTTTTGTTCATGATTTCTCCCAAATGTGCAATAGCATTCAATCTTAATACTGATACTCCTTTGTCAAGGGTGGTTTTGTTTCATGACAACTGAAAATCCACCCTCCTCTCTTCTTCACTGTGTTACATTGTGAAGATCTCTTTTCAGTGAATCCTTGAGCAAAGTTTGTTTATTTATCCAGAGGGAACTACCTCTGTTACTGGTTTATAAGACTTTGAAGTATAGAGCCTACATTTTCATAAACAAGTAACTAGTCAGGAAAAGGTAAGAAAGCGATTCTAAATTTTACCTGATCTATCTCTGAAAATACCCAGAAAATCCTTTGGCTACAGACTGATCAGGTATTTCTATCTTTTTACTTTGTATATTTTCAATAGTTCACAATAATTTCTTAAATATCTCTCCTTTCATATTATTCATCTTATTTGGAAGAATTTGGAATCGTGTGTGGCTCCCTCACATCTCTGAGGACTCTGCTGTAATAAATTTTATCTATATGTTTTGGGTTAAAACTGCAATACTGACACAACTTTCCTCCTCTTCTTTATTTTGCTTTATTGCCTTATGAATAATGAAACATCTCTGTAATTTTTTCACTAACACCAACAAGCACCAGAAAAAGACACAGTCTTAGTATTCTGGTAGCACATTCTTCTGCAAAATATTTGTCTTACAAATATCATAACCTCTCTGATGTTTAAATATTTTTATCTTATTTGCTACACATTTTTCTCCGTTGAACACTCCAGTTTCACATCTGATGTACTTTGCAGGTGTCACTCTGTGTAGCTCTTCCAGCTGTTTTGCCTGGCACTAGAATACCATATTGTTATATTGTTTGGAAAATAAGATAACAAGTTGATACATATTTCTTTACAAAATTCTCTACATTGAGAAACTCAAGAGCATGATCTTGCTTTCTTGGTTTGGCAGAAGATTTGTGTGTTTCAGAGGCATTGAAAGGTGTGTCTGGAAGATTTCACTGAAAACAAATTAAAATAGACAGGCCAAAATATTGACATAAATACATTGACAACATATATCTTATTTTGAGTTTGAGCAATAATGAAAGTAGTTCTCTATAAAGGCATTACTTTGTATGTATAGCTACACATGAACACAAAGCCATCATGCTGTCACACAGAGTGATGGGCTGCAATATGATTCAAGGTGTCCTAAATCCATAACAACAATGGTAATACTCAAATACAAAACTAAAAGATGGAATAATCAGATCATCTATCAATCAAACTGTATAGTTACAAGGAAAGCTGCAAAGTGATGCTTTTTTGTATACATTGAGGAAGGGACGGGAGGGGATTACATGATTCCGCCTCGACATCAGGGAAAACTTTATGGGGAGGATGACATAGTACTGGAACAGGCTGCCCAGCCAGATTGTAGAGCCACCTTCTCTAGAGACTTTCAAAACCCTCCTGGACATGCTCCTGTGTGGCCTGCCCCAGATGATCCTGCACTGGCAGGAAAATTGGACTAGACCATCTCCAAAGGTCTCTTCCGACCTCTACTATTCCACGATCCTATGTAGTCTAGTGAGCATTTAAAGAGAAAAGGCCACCCTTCTCAACCTATTGGTCTTGCTTCTGTTCATACACCTCACGATGTTGTTGGTCTTCTTTATTGCCAAAGCACACTGTTAACTCATGTTCAGAATTTGGATTAAAAAAAAATTCCTGAATTATTATATAAATGTAGTGAATAGTGTAATTCAGTGTTGAACTTCAGTAATAACGAGGAAGATTAATTTTCTCTTGTGTACATTTGACTCTGTGTGTACCACATCATGCTGCCCTATTTAGAAATGACAAATTAATAAAATATGATGAAATGGTCTACTTGTCCTGGGGACGATAACTTCTGGCATTATATTCTGGAAATTTTGAGGCTATTTTGCCCCGAGATTACTCCTCAAATAGGAAGGGTATTGAATGTTACATGACTTGCAATCCCTAAATGTCAACTTAGTAGGAAGGATTTTAAATTCAATGTATCAAAAGAGATACAACATAAACCCACATTTTGAAAAGTGCATCTCAACTTTCTTCAGCTTAACTGGGATATGGTTATGTTGTGTAAGAGTGTGAGAGCTGAAATCCCTGTCCCACACCAACAATAAGCAGGCTAGCTCAGTTTGGAAGCAAACGAAAGCTGCATTTACAAGTAAAACTACAATCTGTGATGAAATGTAATGATTATGTACAAATATACACTATTCACAACATTTACAAATATGTACAATCAACAGAAAAGCACAACCAAGCCCCCTTTGCTTCCCCCAAGGGGCCCTCCCCAAGGACTGACAGCTTTCTAATTTCACATTTCTTCTGTGAATATACTTCTGTGTGTACATGTATATTTTGTGTGCATTTTTAGTACGTGTATGCAATTCACTGTGTGTTAGTTGTTCATTGTTTTCACAGAAAGGATTAATAGAAATAAAAATGTTCAGAAGATTACTGAAATAAACAGAAATTAACATTTTTTATTTTATACAGAAACCTTTTTCCTCAGTGTGTTTATGAGTCAATGCAGAGGGTTAGAGCCTAAAAACCACACAGCAGTCAAATCTCATCACCTTCAGCAGGAATAATTTATGGTTTAATCTTACATGCAAGCGTATTAAATTAGTATTACTCATCAGAACTCACTTATTAATAAAACAAGCTGAATTAGCCACCAGAGAATCACATTTGGAAATTCAATGACAATTTTGCATTTTTAATGAAGTCTCAGAAATATTATTGCAGAGCAGGTGGTATGAAGAAATGTGGTCAAATTTGACATTCATTAATAATTGAAGTGTGGAACGTGACAAAGGTGAAAATTGATATTGATTTCTTCCCTTCTGACATTAAGATGAGTTCAGAAAAGTAAATAAGACAAGATAACAAGACATATTGAGTCACCCAGGTTTCTTTGATCACCCCTCCCTATATGCACACATATATCTCACTATTTTCCCTATCACGTTTTTTAATAATTCAATACCCATAGTCTTTCCAGTTCAATGCGTTATAAAACACATTCAATCCGTGTTTCAATCATACTAGACTGAAAGTTGAATTTTTTATGAAGGATTATTTAAAACAAAATGTGTCTTGGGCCCTACAGTCTCTGAAGCCAAACATTCCTGAGAGTTCAGTGAAGAAATGTCAACACTATGGAGAATTTTTTGATTCAACAAATGAAAAGGAGCCTGTTTGATGTATATTAACCTTATCAATATTAACAACCTCTGTTTGATTTCAGAAGTGATATGTGAGTGGAAATATTACCAGGCTTGTATTTTAACTATTTGTGAAAGCTCTGAAATATTTGTACTCAAGCTGAACTCAGTTCTGGGTCCCTCAATTCAAGAGAGATGTTGAGGTACTGGAACATGCGCAGAGAAGGGCGACAAAGCTGGTGGGGTGCCTAGAACACAAGCTTTATGAGGAGAGTCTGAGGGAGCTGGGGTTGTTTATCCTGGAGAAGAGGAGGCTCAGGGAACCTCATTGCTCTCTACAACTACCTGAAGGGAGGTTTTAGCCAGGTGGGGCTTGGTCTCTTCTCCCAGGCAAGCAGCAACAGAACGAGGGGACACAGTCTCAAGTTGTGCCAGAGGAGGTATAGGCTGGATATTAGGAGGAATTTCGTCACAGAGAGAGAGATTTGTCACTTGCTGCCCAGGGAGGTGGTGGAGTCACTGTCCCTGGAGATGTTCAAGAAAGACTGGATAGGGTGCCATGGTCTAGTTGATTGGATAGGGCTGGGTGATGGGTTGGACTAGATAATTTTGGAGGTCTCTTCCAACCTGGTTGATTGTATAATTTCAGTAATGTCAGTTTGGAAGCTTAATTAAGGTTTGTCTCTTTAGCCTCATTGTACACCAGGCATGCAAGAGCACCAGCTTGTGCTGACCAAATTCTAGTGTCCTGGCTCCATGGGGTGTTTTTTTTCAGGATTTACATGGCTGTTAGAGGTATGCAGTACCCTCCATCATGCATGTGAGTTGGTTTAAGCATTTCCCATCTCTCTCTGATCTCACACTGAGCAGACCTGTGGTCAGGATCTTCCTTATGAGACATGTCTCAGTTTACACGTCTAATGTATTTGAATGACTGGTTTCTCCTTTCTTGGTCCAATATTTGGTGATAGCAACAGGGAAAACTCGCTGAAAATGAGCTGAAGCCTTCCATTCCTATGTATAAAAACTTACTTGCTTCTGGAGAAAACAATCTACTCACACATTCTGTTTGGGGGTGCAAATGTTACAGAGAAAACAAAAGGAAAAAAACTGACTTTCTCTTAGGTTCACTGTAGAGGATTTCAGCCTCAGCCTGTCTTCCATAGGAAACTTTAACAGCCACATAAATATTGACACATTAGGTTCTTTGCAGTATCATCCTCCTTCCTTGTGTACAGTCTCTTAAAAGTTTGCCTAAAAGTACAGAAAATCCTACTCTGTGATGGTAGGACCATGACCAATGGCCCAGTACAAATCCAGGCAGGCCTTAAGATGTCTAGACAGTCCCTTTCTCTCCCCTCCTTCCTGCAGGAAAACAGGGCAACGTGGGAAAAGGAACAAATGGGACAAGACCCCTGCCTCTCTGGTAAACAAGATGCTTATCTGGGGTGAGAGCATGTAGCTGACCACTGCTCCCCCAGATACAAGGTCCTTGCTTCTACCTTTTATGGTCATAGCCTGGCAGAACTCTTTCCATTGGGCAGCTACACTTTAGCTTCTGTGCCCCATTGGACCAACTGACCTCAGGCATTTTATATATATACAAGTGGCTAGGTAGCCTAGCCTTGCCTTGCTCAAATCTGCTGAAGCCTTGCTCCAATCTGCTGAAGCCTTGCTCCAAGCCTTGCTGAAGCTTGCTGAAGCCTCATCTTGCTTCAAGCCTCGCCACCTCGAGTTGCCCTGCCCTGCTTTGAGTGTCTTGTCTAGACCCTGGGATAAAGCCACAAGCCATACACGTGCAAGCTGGAGAAGCCAGAGTCACTTAGCAGCCAGAGTCACCTAGCCTGCTTCCCCTGCCACCAGAATTGTGCTGTGCCTCAGTTTACCCAGGAACCGTGCAAGACCCTGTCACCAAGAACATTAACTGCCCACTGTCTGCTGAAGCCAGACCAGCCTGGGACTGCATGGTAAACATTTCTTGCTGGCAATCTGCTGTGCTGGGCCTACGAGAGCGCCCTAAAGCCAATGCAGCATCAGCATCCCTTATATGGGTGAAAATAGCTGTGAATAACACATTCACTGACCTTTGGGTTTAACAGTTCTTAGTAAGCTTCCTCTCTGCTGTGACTGAGCGCTAACTGCTCTCAGGGACCTTCTCTTTCCAAGTTGTTGCCTCCTAATTTGCACAGAATAGTTTGTATTTGTCCTGAGACTGCATAATTCTTTGTAACTATATCCTCCAACCATACAAATTATCTTTTTAACAAGTTTTGGCATATTTCATTAATAAAGGGTTACTATTTTATTAATACCTGTTTGCCATATAGTTTATTAGTTATTGTTGTAAGGGTAGTTAATAAATAAGCCTTCCCTCGACCGCAACACAACTCTCATGGACTTTTCCATTTTCTGGATTGTATGCTATACAAGTTATCCAGATAATCAGACCACAGGGTATTGTTCAATAGATTTAACAACTTCTTTGCAGTATTATCTCTCTAGACTTAACCCATGGGGTAGGAGGAGATCAAGGAGTCTTCTCTTATATTGGCTGTAAAACAAAAAAAATGAAGGTAGATATAAAAATGTCAAAGCAGTAGAAAGTTCACAAAAAAAAAAAAGCAATCAGGAAGAAGGAAGTTTGAGAAAAGTTCAAAAGTAGGAGAGAGAAAATGTGTCAATTCATTAATTCATTAGATTTAATTCTTGGTTTTTTATAGGGATGTTTTTGTGTTTTGAGATGAGCATCTTTGTTCCAAGATATTGAGCACATATGGTATTGATTGACTGCAGTTATTTTGTGCTCTCACGTCTTCTGTATACTGCAGAACAAGCAACTGTTTGCAGGTTTGGTTGACTGTGTTAGCAGAGTATATGGATGATGATTTAATTTTCATTTTGTAAGAATGAATTTATATTGACTTCGATAGCCAGAATTAATGAAATCTAGTCAAATAACTAAAAAGGTATTCCACAGGGTATTTTCTTTTAATTACTGCCATATATTAATGTTGGAAACATAACTAAAAATCACAGAATTCTCAGGTTTGGAAAAAAACTCAAGAATCATCTAGTTCAAACTTCCCTGTCATGGGCTGGGACACTTTCTACTAGATCAGGCTGCCCACAGACACATCCAGCCTGGCCTTAAAAAAATCCAGGGATGGGGCTTCCACCACCTCTTTGGGCAACCTGTTTCAGTGTCTTACCACCTTTATGGTGAAGAACCTAACATCTAATCTAACATCTTCTAGATTGGATCTGTTCCCCCCAGTCCTATCACTACCTGACACCCTAAAAAGTCCCTCACCAGCTTTCTTGTAAGCCCCCTTCAGATAATGGAAGACCACAATAAGGTCTCCTCGCTGTCTTCTCCAAACTGAACAATCCCAGCTCTCTCAGCTTGTCCTCACAGAAGAGGAGCTCCAGCCCTCTGATCATCCTCATGGTCCTTCTCTGCACACACTCCAATACATCCAGATCTTTCTTGCAATTTTCTTTTTGAACATTTCTGTGTCGTGAAATTAGAGGCAGAAATGAGGCCAAAATATCAACAGCGAGACTATTTATTAAGAGAGTAAAGTGGACAGAATAGAAGAAGGGAGAGAGAGGGTAAAAATAGAAAAAGAGAGAGAGGAGAGGAAAGGAACTATATTACCTTACCCCCCCAACCCCAAGATGGTTTGGGTCTGAGAAAGGGTGCTGCCGCTTTGGCTTGGAGGAGATATCATCCTTGTTGGCTTGTGCTGTCCTCTCTGGAGGAGGGGAGGAAGAGATCCCAAAGTGCAAGTCCTTCTCTGAGAAGCCTCCAACATGTGGTGTCTTCAGCTCCATGAGTTGCAGCAGGCAGAACTTAGGACATGGAGAGATAGTTCCTCCTGGTCTGCTTCCTCCAGGCTACATGATGATGTCTTTTTCTTCTGTGTCTGTCCTTTTCTCTCCTTGTATTTTCTTCTCCTGAACAGGCATTGCTCAGGTCTTTTATACAGATTTTCAGTCACAGGTTTTTTTAGGTATGTGTGTTGAATCCATTGTCCTTTTCACCATCTTCCCTTTCCCATGTAGCTGATGAGTAGCGATGGTCTTGTCTATGCACATTCCAGAGAGTCATTTTCCAGTGGCCCACTACACGTTTCTGTTGCCAGAGGGTCTTTTCACCATCCCCTCCCTTGGTAGCTATTGTCTGGGAGAACAACAAAGGTGATTTTATCCTTGTTGATTCATATCAAGAGAGACAATGTTTAGTCTCTTACACCTTCTTGTAGGCTCCCTTCAGGTACTGGAATTACATTACTAGGTTTCCTCAGAGCCACCTCTTCTACAGGATGAAAAATCCCAGCTCCCTCAGCCTGTCATTATAGCAGAGGTGCTCCAACTCCCTGATTGTTTTTGTGGCTCTCCTCTGGACCCGCTCCATCAGGTCCATGCCCTTCTTATATTGAGGGCTCCAGACCTGGGCACAGTACTCCAGGTGAGGTCTCACCAGAGCAAAGTGGCAGAATCACCTCTCTCAATCTGCTGGCAATACATTTTCTGATGCAGCCTAGGATGTGATTTGCTTTCTGGGCTGCAAGCACACACTGCCTGCTCATGTCCAGCTTCTCATCCTTCAGCAACCAAAGTCCTTTTCCACAGGGCTGCTTCCTACCACCTTATGCCCTAGTCTGTATTGATAGTGAGGATTTTTCCAGCCCAGTTGCAGAACCCTGCACTTGCTCTTGTTGAATTTCATGAGGTTCACCTGGGCCCACCTCTCCAGCAGCTCTAGGTCCCTCTGGATGACATCTCATCCCTCTTGGAGTATCGACAGCACCACTCAGCTTGGTGTCATCTGCAACCTTGCTGATGGTGCACTCAATCCCACTGTCTATATCATTGATAAAAATACTAAACAGTACAGGACCCTTGAGGGACACCACTTGTCACTCTTCTCCATCCGGATTTCAAAACATTGAGTACTACCTTCTGGATGTGACCATCCAGCCAATTCCTTATCCACTGAACAGTCCACCCACCAAATCCATATCTCTCCAACTTGGCAAGTGGGATGTTGTGGGGAACCATGTCAAAGGCCTTGCTGAAGTCAAAATAGATCACATCTATAAGTCGTCCCTTATCCACTGACATCACCTTATCATAGAAAGCCACGAGGTTGGTCAGGCAAGATTTGCTCGTAGTAAAGCCATACTGGCTTTCTTGAATCACCTCCCTGTCCTCCATGTTCCTTAGCATGTTGTCTAGGAGTGTTTGAGGCACAGAGGTGAGGCTGACAGGTCAGTAGTTCCCAGGGTCCTCATTTCCACCCTTTTTAAAAATGGGTGTAGTCTTTCCTTTCTTCCAGTCACCAGGTCCTTTGAGGAGAAAAATGTTAATATTATTTTCACCTCGTGATAGATAATGCAAGTAGGAAGAACAGATAATGTAAGTACAGACAATCTATAGCTCTCGATACTGTATTTCAGAGATCATAATCTAAAATTGTCATGACAAGAACCAGTAATTTTACATGACAATCAGAACACTGCACAGATCTATAACGGCAGCAGTACTATTATTCTCAGGCTGAATGCCCAAATTGCTTCCATGTGAAGACAAGATGAGAAGATTCTTACTGTGAAAGGTGAAAGCATTTATTGCCTAAGCAACTAAGCAAAGCACTAAGCACAAGCAAAGCAAAACCAGAAGCAAAGCAAGAGCAAAAGCCAAAAGCCTCTACTGTGTTACATAGTCAGCGTATATACTTTTCTAATACAGAGCTGTCACATCCCAATTGGCTAGCCTTTCACTGACATGGGTCCAAGCAAAGCATACAATAGGTTAATACTGACAAACAAGCTTCTCAACATATCCAGTCAATGAGTCTTTCTCTTCAGTTACAAGATGTTTACATTCTTTCCAAAACATAGCCAAAGACAAAACATAGCCTTCTCAAAAGATGTTCAAAGGTTACTCTTTTTCTACACAGTTCTGTCTTTTTTTATAAAGAAGAAAAGGTTAGAAATAAGTTTCTAAAACATTCAAAATAAACCCACAAAATCATAGATGTGTTGCCTGTGCCCATACACATTTTTATGATTCCTATGATATCAGTAACTTGATTAGTTCATCTCAAAAAATGATCTTCCTTAACGTAGTCAAAGTTGCTAACTACTGATTTGTAAACAGATTTGTTACCGTGATGATGGTAAGACCTGTTTTTGCTTTTTTTGTGTACATAATATCAAGGGCTTCAGGGACTCCTCTTCTGGTGTCAATTTCTTTTTCCCTTTTTCCAACTGTCTGTTAATTTTATTATGAGACATATATACATATAAAAACATATTGAAAAGTGAATAATAAACATTATATATAAATATAAAAGAGCATTGATTGTGACTCCAATATGAAGAGAAATGCTTATGTAATGTAACAGACTAACTCTGACAACACAGAAAAGACTTTACGAACTGCACTCTCTGAGACTTTTCACTGTCTGGAACAATCTTAATGGCAGACAGGTAAATCTGGATGAGTTTCCCATCTTGTGATAAATGCTTCCTTTCTCCTAATAGACAGTGTGACTACAAGAGCAGTGTTGTATCATCAAGCAGAATAGAGTTGGCTTTGGCATATCTGAGAGTATCTTGAACAAAAAAATTATATAACTAATTTGCATATGTAAACTTAAATTGCATAGTACTAGAAACAACTGAGAGATGGACAAGAGGTGAAAAAAAAAGGAGCAAATTCTCTATCCACTTCTTTATATTTTCTTGGAGAGGTCAAAGCCCTATCTCGTAATATGTCATAATTTTGTACCACTTGCCTATGTTCCTAGTCTGTCACTGAATTAATTGATTTTCATTCTCTCTTACAAGCCAATCAACCTGTTTTTTTTTAATCCATTTTTATAAAAAAATACCTGCACTGGGTCAGATCAAATGTTAACCTACTGTAACATTCTACTGCTGACAGTAGGCCTAGAGAGGAGCATAAATGTACAATAATACTTCCCTAAAAGAGTTTTTTTTCCTTCTGGGGATTTATGATGCAGAGACCAGAGCCGAAGGTGGCATACTTATATGCATTTATGTATATATTTTAATTCCATGAGTTTTTTGGTTCATTTTCTGATACCAAAGAGATATTTAGCGTTGTCATCTTATATCAAGGAAATTACAGGAAAAATCACAGAATACTGAAGGTCTATTCACTCGTATAGAAAAGGTGGATGATGGCTCTCCTGCCAGAACTTCAGAATAAGAAACAAAATAGAAATCAGCAAAAGACATTTCACAATGTGGTGTAGGCAGTGAACTGCTGTTCACAAAAGCAGAGCTGCCTCTTTTCATATGTAGAAGAACCTGCACATGTGTGGTTGGGACCCTTACTCTTAATTGTCCCACATGTAAAATGAAAGCAACAGCTCCTCTTCTTTTCAACAGGATTTTTGTGTGGACAAATATGTCAGAGAATACTATATACGTAGCCATTATGTTTGTATTACTGTAGTGGTGAAAATCAGTTTTCCCAAAATTCCATCATTTTGACTAGAAATTTTATCCAAGAAGACATACAAAGAATAAATCGTGTTAAATTTAAAAATAAACAAAAAATATACTGTTAAAGTAAGGGTAATAAATAGTGTTGGAAGGAAAAATGGTAAATATATGTTTTTTGCTTTTGTGGTTCATTTTAGTTTGCTTGTTTGTTTTAAATCCATGATAACTAGTTGAATAATCATTTCCATTTGTAGGGCTATGTGTGAAAATAATGGTCATGTCATGACAATGTATTTCTGGAATTTATATGAAAATATACACAGCATATATTTTCTGCATAAATTCTTGTTCTTTATAATCTATCAAATTCTACATGCCCTTATATTATGAACAGTGAGACTGGTTCTGCTTTAAATAAGCGCTTGCTTACTTGCCATACTATAAATTCTTTCTTGCCGACTGTTTATTATTCTAATGCAGTTAGTTAAAAATGTAACTTGAATTAGTCTATCCTGTCCTGACTTCCACTTTTTCTTTAAATAAATGAAAATATCCATATGCTTGTATATACGTTGTTAAATATGCATTTTGCACCTCATTAATCATCATTAGGGATAAAACAATTTTTCACTTGATTTAAAATTTATCAATTTTCAGTGTAGATCTAACAGGCCCCTTCACAGTTGTACAGCTGAAGGTGTATTTCAATACTGCTCCCCAGAAAGGACTTCTTTCAAAGTATCAATGATCTTCCAAGTTTTGGGGTTTTTTCACCTAATGCATATGAGGTAATTTTCCTCTCTTTCTCTAAATTAGACAATATTTTCTCCTCTTCTTTGATCCACTGACTGGAATAAGAACATTCTTGTCTTACTCTTTCTTTGTACTTTTGGAATTTCACTGTAACTGAGATATGGTGTAATTTTTAAGCATTCTTCACTTTGAGTCAGTAATTTGTTGTGAGAGAGTCTTTTCTTCTTCTTTTTGTCATTAACCTGTGTTTGAAGAGTCCTAATCTCTAAATCCTTTATTTCTAGCTTATACTAGCTAGCAGATGAGGCTATGAAGTCTTCCTAGGGTAGGTAACTGAAGGGAAGTCTAGGAAGGCTGGAAACTCTTCAAGAAGGAACAGATTATTTCCACATGCTGAAAAATGAGTCAGTAGGAAGGAAGGGTGGCCTGGCTGAATAGATTTGGTTTCAATTCAGGTTAAAAAAGGAAAACCTAAGGTCTTTTGAAGAAGCAGCAGATTATTCAGTAGGACTATAACGTTGTTTGGCTATGCAGGGAGAAAATTAGAAGGGCAAAAGCCTACCTGGAAATTAATTTAACGTTGGCTGTTAAAGACAACAGGAAATACTTCTATAAATATATTATAAGCAAAAGGAGTAAAGAAGAACTGTCCTTTGTTGGATACAGTGGGAAACACAGTGGTCAAGGATGAAGAAAAGGCTGAGGTACCTTCTTTGCCTCAGACTTTAGTAGTAAGAATTGTAGAATCATAGAATGGTGTGGGTTGGAAGGGACCTCCAAAGGTCATCTTGTCCAATCCCCTCTGCAGTAAGCAGGGGCATCCTCAACTAGATGAGGTTGCCCAGAGCCCTGTCGAGACTCACCTTGAATGTCTCCAGGGATGGGGAGTCAACCACCTTCCTGGGCAACCTGCTCCAATGTTCCATCACCCTTATAGTAAAGAACTTGTTCCTAACATCCAATCTAAATCTACTCTTTTAAGTCGCTCACTGGATGCCTAGACCTCTGAGCTGGAAGATAGGGAAGGAGAGAAGAATGAAGCCCCCATAATCCAAAAGATAAGTGACCTGCTGCATCACTTAGACATGCACACAAATACGGTGATGTAGTCACCAAGCCACTTTCCATCATTTGGCCATTTGCTGCAGAGATCAGCATAAGTGCAGGTAAGGCTGTGCTGGTCAGGGGATCTGTAGCCAAAAAAAGCCATTGAAAAGGTCTTTTTAAGGCTTTTTGAAGGGCTTTTTATTTTTCTGGGGGCTGGTACCTGGTGGGTAGGCTGCTGAGCTTGAGTGGGCATAACCAGCATCTCCAGATAAATACAAATGAGTCATTAACACAGGAAATGGTCATTTGCTGCAGAGATCAGCACCACCCACCACCCACCTGAGTGGGCAGAAGCTGTACCAGCTATTGCTGATCCCATGATAAGAAGTCTCTGGGAGGGCAGTGACTGCTCACAGCACAGGTCAAACAGTGATTGTGGGTGCTTCAGGGGGTGCCGCAGCTTTTTGCCATGTTTGCAACCAGGCTGAGGGCTGTTGTCAATAGAACTGTGGGTACCCAGACAGAGGTTCTGAGCAGACATGTAGATGTCCAGGCCCCTGGCTGTGGTGAGTGCCAGAGCCTGGCACTTGCAATGGAGGGTTGCAGAGACAACACCTGTATTAGATGTGAGCAGGTGAACAATCTGCTCAGCCTGGTGGCTGAGCTGAAGGAAGAAGTTGCGAGACTAAGAACTATAAGGGGATATGAAGAGGAGATAGATTTGTGGAGCTGGTCTCTGCCGTCCCTGGGGGTGGGTCAGCAGGTGTGGGTGGAACAAGAAGCAGGGGATCCCATGCCCTCTTGTCACACAGATAAAGAAAGAGACTTAAGATATGGGGAGGAATGGAGGCAGGTCCCTCTCCAGTATGGCAGAAGAGGCAGATAAGTGCCCTCCCAATTCCCCCAGTCTTCCCAGTTGCCCTGGGGCTTTTGAAATGGAGGGCTGGATGAATGAGAATGGAGACGAATGTCTACGCATGCAGCTACCCAGGACTTGTCAACCAGTCCCATGACGTGACTAGTACAAAGAACTAAAAAAGAAAGGTTGTAGTAGTAGGGGATTCCCTTATCAGGAACCAATTTGCAGGCCAGCTGCATCTCACAGGGGGGTCTGCTGCCTGCTTGGGGCATAGGTTAGGGACATTTCTAAGAGACTCCCCAGTCTGGTGCAGTCATCAGACTATTACCCACTGCTGGTTATGCAGTCTGACCTCAGTACCAGGGAAGGTCATGGAGCAGATCATTGCAAGCACCATTGCGTGACATATAGAGAAGAACCAGAGTATCAGGCCCAGTCAGCACGGGTTCATGAAGGGCAAGGTCCTTCCTGACCAACCTGATTTCCTTCTATGACAGGATGACCTGACTATTGGATGAGGGAAAGTCTGTGGATATTGTCTACCTAGACTTTCGAAAAGCCTTTGACACCATTACCCACAGAATTCTCATGGACAAACTAGCTGTTCATGGCTTGGATGAGCACAGACACTGCTGGATAAAGCAGTGGCAGTACACATGGACACAAAGAGTGGTGGTCAATGGAATTAAATCCAGCTGGCAGCCTGTGTCAGTATGAGCTGAAATTCCGCCCCCCCCCCCCCCCCCCCCCCCACCGACAATAACCAGTCTGGAAGTGAATGAAAGCTGTATTTACAAGCAGATCTACAATTTGTGATGAAATGCAATGAATATATACAAATATACAAAATTCACAACATTTACAAATATATACAATCAACAGAAAAGCACAACCAAGCTCCCTTTGCTTCTTCCCAAAGGGGACCTTTCCCAAGGGGCCTCTCTCCCAGGGGCCTCCCCCGAGACCTTCCTGGCAGAAAGCAGAGTTAGCTAAAGCAGAAAGGATTGTTAACTTAGCTCGCCAAGGTCAGTGTGTTATCTTCAGCCCGAAGAGAAAAACAAACAGCAGCCAGACAGCCCAGCAAGTTACCCTGACTGCAGACTGCCCCACTTTGTTTTTAATAGTAGTTCTTAAACATTTCTATCTATCCAATGGAAGTGTTTAGAACAATCATTATTTTGCTTTCTTATACCCAATAGTGACTTATTTACACTCTTTTGCTTTCTCTGCTTGAACTTTGCAAAGAAAAATTAAAAAGACAGTTTCAAACCATCACACAGCCAATCACAAGTCATGTTGCTCAGGGCTCAGTGTTGTGACCACTTCTTTATTGATGACTTTGGTGAAAACATAGAGTGCGTCATCAATAATTTTGCAGATGACATCAAGTTAGGTGGGAGTGTTGATCTTCAGGAGGGTAGAGAGGCTCTACCAATGGATTTGGATAGATCGGATCAGTGGGCCAACGCTAATGGAATGAGCTTCCACAAGGCCAAAAGCCAGGTCCTGCTTTTGGGTCACAACAACCCCAAGCAATACTACAGGCTTGGGGAAATGTGGCTGGAAAGTTGTCGGCAGAAAGGGACCTGGGTGTCCTAATCAACTAGCAACTGAATATGAGCAAGCAGCATACCCAGGTGGTATCCTGTATTAGAAATGCTGTGTCCAACAGAACTAGGCGTGGTGTTTCCTTGAGCATGTCAAGCTATATGTTGATCCCGGGCCTGGTAGTCTCAACACGGAGAGCAGAAATATAATTGACAGACCAGTTGCAAGGTGGTGTCCACTGCCACGGGGTGGGCGAAATGGCCCAGACTTGTAGTGCTGGTGGCTATTTATTGAGACATACATGAATACTGCTGTTCCACTTTCCCACAGCATGCCTCATTAAGCCCACTGATTTATCTTTATTTTAACGGGTGCCTTTCTTCCCAGTTGCCTTTCCATCCATTTCTGAGAGGTAGTACTTTGTTATTTTTTACTCCCATCCTTTTCTCACATGGTTTGGAGGTACACCCTTATCACCGCCAGGGTCTCACAGATATGAAGGCACACATTCTATACATTCCATTATTATTCCCTTTTTGGGTTCCCACATAGGGAGGTGATTGTCCCCTTTTACTCAGCTCTGGGGAGGCCACACCTTGAGTTTTGTGTCCGGTTTTTGGCACCTCAGTACAAGAGAGATGTCGAGATGCTGGAGCAAGTGCAGAGGAGGGCAACGAACCTGGTGAAAGGCATGGAGAATAAATCTTATGAGGAGCGACTGAAGGAGCTGGAGCTGTTGAGTTTGGAAAAGAGGAGGCTGAGAGGAGACCTCTTCACTCTCTACAACTACCTGAAAGGACATTGTAGTGAAGGTGGTGCTTGTCTCTTCTCACAGGTAATTAGTGATAGAACAAGAGGGAATGGCCTAAAGCTACAAGTGGGTAGGTTTAGATTTGATATTAGGAAAATGTTTTTCACAGAAAGAGTGGTCAGACACTGGAATAGCCTGCCCAGAGAGGTAGTTAAGTCACCATCCCTGGATGTGTTTAAAGGTCATTTGGATGTGTTGCCTGGGGATAGGGTTTAGGGGAGAATGTTGTAGAATATGGTTATCGTTTGGACTTGGTGATCCCAAGGGTCTTTTCCACCATGAATGTTTCTGATATTTCGTGATTTACCAGCAGTTCTGGCTAAATGGGAATGTACCAGCTGAATGGAGATTGGCAAATGAGATGCACATGTACAAGAAGCCCTGGAAGAAGCATAATGGGAACTACAGACCTGTCAGTCTGATCTTGGTGCCAGGGAAATTCATGAAAAAGATCATCTTGCACATGCCATTATGCAACATGTGCAGGGCAACCTGGTGATTAGCCCAGTCAGCAGAGGTTCATGAAGTGCACATTCTGCTTGATGAACCTGATCTCCGTCTATGACAAGGTGACTCACTTTAATGGATGAGGGAAAGGGTCTGGATGCTTGTAACAGTGTGAGAGCTGAAATCCCCATCCCACACAGACAATAACCAAGCTAGCTCGGTCTGGAAGCAAGTGAAAGCTGTATTTACAAACAAATCTACAATCTATGATGAAAGGCAGTGAATATGTACGAATATACACTATTTACAACATTTACAAATATGTGCAATCACCAGAAAAGCACAACCAAGCCCCCTTTGCTTCCCCCAAGTGGCCCTCCCAAGGGGATTCTTCCCTCAACCAGAAGGAATCCCCCCAGACCTACCTGACAGAAGGCAGAGAGTCAAGAAGCAGAGAGGCTGTTAGACTTAGATAGTTAAGGTCAGTGTGTTATCTTCAGCCAGAAAAGAAGAAGCAGTAGTCAGACAGAAACCAAGCAAGCAAGACGAGTCCCAGACTACCCAAACTTGCTTTTCAGTAGTAGTTCTTAAACCTTTCTATCTCTCCAATGGAAGTGTTTAGAATAACCACTATTTTGCTTTCTTACACCCAATAGTGATTTATTTACATTCTTTCACTTTCTCTGCTTGAACTTTGTGAAGAAAAAATTAAAAGACAGTCCTAAAACCATCACAATCTACCCCTTCTAAACAATTTCATTGGCTGCTACCACTATGTATATAATCTAAAACAACATCTACAACGAGTGAATAAAGTTCATAGTCCATTCCAGGTATCTCAGATGTAGATGATTCAAAAGGTTCGAAGCATAGGAAAAACAGAAAACAGCTTGTTTCCTTGCAGATGGAGTGAAGAAAGGAACAGGGACTCTCAGGTGACTCAGGGCTCTCAGGGTTCTTAGGGTTCATGCACCATAGATCTCATGGATTCTCCTCTTGGGCACAATACTGTATCTGTACCACACTCTGAATTTAGACTCTGTCAGCCAAAGTTAGATTTCTTTGTGGAATACACTGAATTTCACCATTCTTTTGCATCACATTATAGGTGTTCCCAGGACCTGCAGCAGAAACCACCCCTCGGACAGGTTTGGCTTCTCCTGAAGGGGAAAATACCCAGTTTTGCCTAACAAATGCTTTGATAACAGGAACTCTATCACCTTCCTCCTTCTGTAACAAATCTGATTGAGCAGGTCCAGCTCGATTCACTGAACTTCTACTATTCACCAACCAGGTTGCTTGTGTTAAATGCTTCTCCCAGTTTTTCGGATATCCACCCCCCATGGCTTTGAGAGTGGTTTTCAGCAAACCATTGTAACGTTTGATCTTCCCTGCAGCTGGTGCATAGTAGGGAATGTGGAATATCCACTCAATGCCATGCTCTTTGGCCCAGTTTTTCAAAGGTTGTTGAACTGAGTTCCATTTTCTGACTCAATTCTCTCTGCAGTTCTGTGTCTCCACAGGATTTGTCTTTCCGGACCAAGAATGGTGTTACGTGCAGTTACACAAGGAACTGGATAAGTTTCTTCCTGATGGTTGTGGTGTTGTTCTTCAGTAGCTTTGCTCTTAGGAATGTGAGCATCGATGTGTCTCACTTTCACTGGGATTCTCTCAATGCGAGCAGCAATGTCTTGCCACAGATCTGCAGCCCAGATAGGTTTTCCTTTTCTCTGCCCTCCATTCTTTTTCCAGTCTTTTAGCCAACCCCACAAGGCATTGGCTACCATCCACGAGTCAGTGTAGAGTTAAAGCTTTGGCCATCTCACATTCAGCTACGTCAAGAGCTAGCTGGACAGCTTTTACCTCTGCAAATTGACTGGATTCTCCTTCTCCATCTCTTGCCTCTGCAAATTTGCGTGTTGGAATCTACACTACAGACTTCCAACTTAGGTTGCTCCCTACAAGACAACAGGAACCGTCTGGGAACAAAGCATCTCTCTTTTCATCAGTCTCAGTACAAGTTACTCTCTCCTCTGGAGGTTTTGCACAGCTTCTGCCTTCTGGCCAGTTTGTGATCACCTCCACCAAACCAGGTCTTTCAAGATTTCCCATTCGAGCTCTCTGTTTTATCAGAACCATCCACTTAGAGGAGGTAGCATCTGTTGCATGATGTGGTGAACAACCATTGCCTTTGAACAGCCAATTCAACTGGCAATCTAGGAGCTAGAAGAAGTTGTAACTCAGTTCCAATCATTTCAGAAGCAGCTTTTACTCCTTCATAATCAGTGTCCATGGTAGAGACTCCCTTTATCACATCCATTGGAATGTGACGGCGACCATCTTGCCACTGCACTCCCAGAAGCTGGATTTCTCTGGCAGGTCCTTTCACCTTGTCTCGCTTGATAGTGAAACCAGCTTGCAAGAGTATGTCAATGATTTTGTTACCTTTCTCGAAGATTTCTTCAGCAGTTTTACCCCAGATGATGATAATCATCTGTGAACTGAATGTGTTCTGGAGCTCCACCTTTCTCCAAAACATCATGGATCACTGCATGGCAGATGGCTGAACTGTGAATCCACCTCTGGGGCAAAAGATTGAATGTGTACTGAATGCCTCTCCAGGTGAAGGCAAACTGAGGCCTGCGTTCTTCTGCTATGGGAATAGAGAAGAAAGCATTAGCAATGTCTATGGTAGCATACCATTTGGCCTGCTTGGATTCCAGCTCATATTGGAGTTCCATCATGTCTGGTACAGCTGCACTCATGGGTGGAGTACCTTCATTCAAGGCACAGAAATCAACTGTCAGATGCCACTCTCCATTCTGCTTTCTCACAGGCCAGATTGGACTGTTGAAAGGTGAATGAGTTTTGCTGATGACTTTCTGACTTTCCAACTGACAAATCAAGTTTTGAATGGACACCAAAGAGTCACAGTTGGTTCTGTATTGTCTGTGATGCACAGTTTGAGAAGCAACCGGCAGCTTTACATCCTCTATCTCATGGTGTCCCACAACTGCAGATTCATCTGAAAGTTCAAGTCTAATAGACAACTTCCATTTTCCTCCATCAATTTCTACAGCTGCTATTCCAAAAAGCCCATTTGTAACCCTTAGGGTCTTTGAAACACCCTTCTCTCAGAAAATCAATTCCCAAAATACAAGGTGCATTAGGTCCTGTTTCAATAGTATGTTTCTTCCACTGTTTCCCAATTAAACTTATGTCAACCTCTACCTTAATCAACTCTTGAGATCCACCAGTGACTCCCTGAATAGTTATAGATTTTCTCCCTTGATCATTTGATGGTATTATGGTGCACTGAGCTCCTGTGTCAACCAAGGCCCTGTGCTTCTGAAATTTTGAAGTGCCAGGCCACTGGATGTACACATCCCAATAGATTCTGTTATCTCCGGTATCCCTTACCTCCCCCTGGTGGAAGGTAAGACACCCCTAATTGTGGGGATTACATCCACATACACAGCTGGCACAACATCCAGCATCAGAATTAGAATCACTGTTGGAGCTATTGGAGTTGTTTTGGGAAACTGAGGAAGTGACAGCTACCCTCCTGGTATTGTTACCTCGGGATCTGCCACTCTGTAGCTCCCGTAACGTCGTGAAAAGATCAGAAGTTGGTTGACGATCCCATCTGTTCATGTTCTCACCAAACTGATCACGCAGAATTATCCAGATACTGCCATGTGATTGCCTCTGCTGTCTGTTTTGGTTTGACCTGTTCTGGATTGGCCTTCTTGGAGGATGTCTGTTTCTGAGAGCTGAAACTTGAATCCATCTGGAGGAAGAGGAATCAGCATCATCCCCCTTCATCAAGTTGGATACGGAGGTTTTAAATTCCTCCTTCAGCTCTTTCATGTAATTCTCAATTTTTACAGTCAGATTTTCAATGGCTGAATCCAAAGAAGTAAGTGTGAGACTATCCTCCAACTGCCTCATTTGGTCAGTGAAATGGCCAAGAGTAGGAGGCACTCCACCATAATTTCTTGCCACAATTCTGCTTGCCAGAATGGTAGCATAATTAGGAGGAGCAAGCTTAATGAGCTTTTTGGCAAGGCCTGTTCCCACAGGAATTTCATCAGGACTCATGTGTCGGTGTGAGCTGAAATTCCCCCCCCACCGACAATAACCAGGCTAGCCCAGTCTGGAAGCAAATGAAAAGCTGTATTTACAAGCAGATGAAATGCAATGAATATGTACAAATATACAAAATTCACAACATTTACAAATATATACAATCAACAGAAAAACACAACCAATCTCCCTTTGCTTCCCCCCAAGGGGACCCTCCCAAAGGGGGCCTCCCTCTCCCAGGAGCTTCCCCCCCCGACCCCCCTGGACAGAGAAGCAGAGTTTAGTTAGAGCAGAAAGTTGTTAACTTAGCTGCCAAGGTCAGTACGTGTTATCTTCAGCCAGAAGAGAAGAAGAAACAGCAGCCAGACAGCCCAGCAACTGCCCCCACTGCCGAACGCAGAATGTGCAGAATGCCTACTTTGTTTTGGGTAATAGTTCTTAAACATTTCTATCTATCCAATGGAAGTGTTTAGAACAATCGTTATTTTGCTTTCTTACACCCAATAGTGACTTATTTACATTCTTTCACTTTCTCTGTTTTGAACTTTGCAAGGAAAAATTAAAAAGACAGTTTCAAACCATCACAGTCCACCCCTTCTAAACAATTCCATTGGCTGCTACTATCATTTATCTAATCTAAAATAATATCTACAACAATAGGTGAATAAAGACCATAGTCCATTCCGGCTATCTCAGATGTAGATGATTCAAAAGAGTCAAATCACAGGAAAAACAGCAAACAGCTTGTTTCCTCGCAGATGGAGCGAAGAAAGGAACAGGGACTCTCAGGTGACTCAGGGCTCTCAGGGTTCGTGCACCGTAGATCTCATGAACTCTCCTCTTGGGCGCGATGCTGTATCTGCGCAACACTCTGAATTTAACCTCTCTCAGCCAAAGTTAGATTTCTTTGTGGAATACACTGAATTTCACCATTTTCTTGCATCACCCAATAGGTGTGACCAGGACCTTCAGCAGAAACCACCCCTCGGACAGGTTTGGCCTCTCCTGAAGGAGAAAATACCCAAACAGTTTTGCCTAACAGATTCTTTTCTCTGATAACAGGAACTCTATCACCTTCTTCCTTTCGCAACAAATCTGATTGGGCAGGTCCAGCTCGATTCACTGAACCTCTACTATTCACCAACCAGGTTGCTTGTGCTAAATGTTTCTCCCAGTTTTTCAAAGATCCACCCCCCATGGCTTTGAGAGTGGTTTTCAGCAAACCGTTGTAGCGTTCGATCTTCCCTGCAGCTGGTGCATAGTAGGGAATGTGGAATATCCACTCGATGCCGTGCTCTTTGGCCCAGTTTTTTACAAGATTGTTCTTGAAATGAGTTCCGTTGTCTGACTCAATCCTCTCTGGAGTTCCGTGTCTCCACAGGATTTGTCTCTCCAGACCAAGAATGGTGTTACGTGCAGTTGCATGAGGAACTGGATAAGTTTCCAGCCATCCAGTGCTTGCCTCTACCATAGTCAGCACATACTGCTTACCAGATCGAGAACGAGGTAGAGTGATGTAGTCAATCTGCCAGGCTTCACCATACTTGTACTTGGACCATCGGTCACCGTACCACAAGGGCTTGATCCGCTTTGCCTGCTTAATAGCAGCACAAATGTCACAGTCATGGATGACTTGTGTGATAGCATCCATGGAAATGTCAATGGATCTGTCACGAGCCCATCGGTAGGTTGCATCTCTGCCTTGATGTCCTGATGAGTCATGGGCCCACCGAGCTAAGAACAGCTCACCTCGGTGTTTCCAATCAAGATCAGGATCAGGATCAGAGTTTGTGTCCACCTGGGAAACTCTTGCAGCTAGATCTGCCTGATGGTTGTGTTGTTGTTCCTCTGTAGCTTTGCTCTTAGGAATGTGAGCATCGATGTGTCTCACTTTCACTGGGATTCTCTCAATGCGAGCAGCAATGTCTTGCCACAGATCTGCAGCCCAGATTGGCTTTCCTTTCCTCTGCCAGCCATTCTTCTTCCAGTCTTTCAGCCAACCCCACAAGGCATTGGCTACCATCCACGAGTCGGTGTAGAGATAAAGCTTTGGCCATCTCTCACGTTCAGCTACGTTAAGAGCTAGCTGGACAGCTTTTACCTCTGCGAATTGACTGGATTCTCCTTCTCCATCTCTCGCTTCTGCAACTCTGCGCGTTGGGCTCCACACTGCAGATTTCCATCTCCGCTTGTTCCCAACAAGACGACAGGAACCGTCTGTGAACAAAGCATATCTCTTTTCATCATCAGACAGATCACTGTAAGGAGGAGCTTCCTCAGCACGAGTTACTCTCTCCTCTGGAGGTTTTGCACAGCTTGTGCCTTCTGGCCAGTTTGTGATCACCTCCACCAAACCAGGCCTTTCGAGATTTCCCATTCGAGCTCTCTGTGTTATCAGAGCCATCCACTTAGACCAGGTAGCATCTGTTGCATGATGTGGTGAAGAACCTTTGCCTTTGAACATCCAATTCAGAACTGGCAATCTAGGAGCTAGAAGAAGTTGTGACTCAGTTCCAATCACTTCAGAAGCAGCTTTCACTCCTTCATAAGCAGCTAAAATCTCTTTCTCTGTTGGAGTGTAGTTTGCCTCTGAGCCTCTGTAGCCACGACCCCAGAAACCAAGAGGACGTCCTCGTGTCTCCCCTGGAGCTCTTTGCCATAAGCACCAGGTTGGACCATTGTCACTCGCGGCCGTGTACAGAATGTTCTTAATGTCTGGACCAGTTCGGACAGGTCCCAGACCCATCGCTTGGACTACCTCTCGCTTGATCTGGTCAAAGGCTGCTTGTTGCTCAGGACCCCATTGGAAACTGTTTCTCTTTCGAGTCACATCATAGAGAGGTTTCACAATCTGACTGTATCCAGGAATGTGCAGTCTCCAAAATCCCACTATGCCTAAGAAACGCAGAGTTTCTTTCTTGTTGATGGGATTTGCCATGGTGGAGACTCTGTTTATCACATCCATTGGGATGTGACGGCGACCATCTTGCCACCGCACTCCCAGAAACTGGATTTCTCTGGCAGGTCCTTTCACCTTGTCTCGCTTGATAGCGAAACCAGCTTGCAAGAGAATGTCAATGATTTTGTTACCTTTCTCGAAGACTTCTTCAGCAGTCTCACCCCAGACGATGATGTCATCGATGAACTGAATGTGTTCTGGAGCTCCACCTTTCTCCAAAGCATCATGGATCACTGCATGGCAGATGGTTGAACTGTGAATCCACCCCTGGGGCAAACGATTGAATGTGTACTGAATGCCTCTCCAGGTGAAAGCAAACTGAGGCCTGCATTCCTCTGCTATGGGAATAGAGAAGAAAGCATTAGCAATGTCTATGGTAGCATACCATTTGGCCTGCTTGGATTCCAGCTCATATTGGAGTTCCATCATGTCTGGTACAGCTGCACTCATGGGTGGAGTTACTTCATTCAAGGCACGGAAATCAACTGTCAGACGCCACTCTCCATTCTGCTTTCTCACAGGCCAGATTGGACTGTTGAAAGGTGAATGAGTTTTGCTGATGACCTTCTGACTCTCCAACTGACGAATCAAGTTTTGAATGGGCACCAAAGAGTCACGGTTGGTTCTGTATTGTCTGTGATGCACAGTTTGAGAAGCAACCGGCAGCTTTACATCCTCTATCTCATGTTGTCCCACAACTGCAGATTCATCTGAAAGCTCAGGTCTAATGGACAACTTCAATTTTCCTCCATCAGTTTCTACAGTTGCTATTCCAAAAGCCCATTTGTAACCCTTAGGGTCTTTAAAACGCCCTTCTCTCAGAAAGTCAATTCCCAAAATACAAGGTGCATTAGGACCTGTTACAATAGTATGTTTCTTCCACTGCTTCCCAGTTAAACTTATATCAACCTCTATCTTAAACAACTCTTGAGATCCACCAGTGACTCCCTGAATAGTTATAGATTCTCCCCCTTGATAATTTGATGGTATTATGGTGCACTGAGCTCCTGTGTCAACCAAGGCCCTGTACTTCTGAAATTTTGAAGTGCCAGGCCACTGGATGTACACATCCCAATAGATTCTGTTATCTCCATTATCCCTTACCTCCCCCTGGCGGAAGGCAGGGCACCCCTAATGGTGGGGATTACCTCCACATGTACAGCTGGCACAACGTCCAGCACCAGAATTAGGATCACTGTTGGAGCTATCAGAGTTGTTCTGGGAAACTGAGGAAGCGACAGCTACCCTCCTGGTATTGCTACCTCGGGATCTGCCCCTCTGCAGCTCCCGTAACCTCTTGAAAAGATCAGAAGTTGGTTGACCATCCCATCTGTTCATGTTCTCACCAAACTGATCACGCAGAGTTATCCAGATACTGCCACGTGATTGCCTCTGCTGTCTGTTTTGGTTTGACCTATTCTGGAATGGCCTCCTTGGAGCACGTCTGTTCCTAACAGCTGAAACTTGTATCCATCTGGAGGAAGAGGAATTAGAATCATCCCCCTTCATCAAGTTGGATATGGAGGTTTTAAGTTCCTCCTTCAGCTCTTTCATGCAATTCTCCATCTTTCCAGACAGAGTTTCAATGGCTGAAACCAAAGAAGTACGTGCAAGACTATCCTCCAATTGCCTCATTTGGTCAGTGAAATAGCCAACAGTGGGAGGCACTCCACCATAATTTCTTGCCACAATCCTGCTTGCCAGAATAGTAGCATAATTAGGAGGAGCAAGCTTAATGAGCTTTTTGGCAAGGCCTGTTCCAACAGGAATTTCATCAGGATTCAGAGTCTTATGATCTCCGTATATTATTTCTCTCACAGCAAATTCTCTCAGACGCTTGATTCCCTCATCTATTGTGGTCCAAGGCTTAGGGTTCCATGGTAAATCATCTCTGCTGGGGTACCTCAGTGAGACTGCCAGTAGGAGGCGTGCCCACAGAGAAGCTTTACCAATGCACTTGCCTAGGTGCCTGTCTATGCCTGTATCCTTTGAGAGCATCCCCAACTGAGAGGCCGACTTGTCGCCTACCACCAATGCTGGGGCTCCCATATCAAAACACCTGGCTAGCCAAGACAGGACTGGCTCATTATCTCCTCTGATGTAATCCTTCCTCACATGTCTAATTTCCTGTCTGGGTGCATTAGCTGACTGTATGTCATCCTCATCATCATCATCATCATCATCCTGAGGTCGCTGTCCCCATAATCCTATTTTAATCCTCCGTTGAATTTCCTTGAGTTCAGAGGCACTGCCTGCAGTTGCTAATTCAGCAGGGTCTACATCTCCATCATCCATGTGGGGTCTCAAGAGGTCTGCCAGAGTTTTAAGGCTAACCTTCTCTTCCTCACCAGAAGGATCTTTCTTAACAGAGGGACCCTGAGTAGAAGGACCCTCATCTCCATCTGCACCATTTCCTGCAGCATCTGCATCTCCTCCTGCAGCTCCTTTGCGCTTTCTGCTTACAGTGGCCACCAAATTTACTGGATTGGCTTTCACATTCACAGCAGAGTTGGAGGGAGTAGAGGAATTTTGTGCAGGGTTAGCAGGAGCAGAGGGAGTCTGTGCAGGGCTGGTAGGAGGTGTGCTTTGAGATCCTGCAGCCACTGCTGCGTCCATCTGGGCAGCAGAGGGAGGAGGAGGAGACTGTGCCTCGTTAATGGCGTCTGCCTGCACAGCTATGTCTGTCTGCGCAGCCATTTCTCTCTGTGTAACCATGTCTGCCTGGACAACCATTTCTCTCTGTGTAACTATGTCTGTCTGCACATCCATTTCTCTCTGTGTAACTATGTCTGCCTGGACAACCATTTCTCTCTGTGTAACTATGTCTGTCTGCACATCCATTTCTCTCTGTGCAGCTGTGTCTGTTTGTGTACCCCTGTCTGCCCGTGTACCCCTCTCTGCCTGTGTAATCGAGTCTGTCTGTGTCGCCGAGTCTGTCTGTGTAACTATGTCTGCCTGTGTACCCGAGTCTGTTATCTCAGATTCTGGCAAAGGTCCCGCAGCTGCTGCTGCTGGCTCTGAGTCAAAACTATCGGCAGCTTTCTCACAAACCTGAACTGTGATTTCCTGGTCACCGTAATCAGAATCAGAAACCAATTCCGAACCTCTCTGAGCTTTTCTATGTTTCCTCTTACATCTAAGCAGGTTGGAAGAGTGAGTAGCCTTACGTCTTTCTTGACACAGTGCTATCAGCAGCCATATGATTATTCCAAGAAACAACAAAATTAAGGCTAGCACAAGATATCTAGGGTACCACTGGTTCCAAAGACCCTCTGTAGTTGTAAGAGGAGTAACAAACTCAAATGTGTCTGCTAGCAGATTCATAGTTGAGTTACCATATCTTCTAAGCCCAATAAGACCACAACAGAATTCAACAGCATTCAGTAACTTATTCTTAACCCAAAGAAACGACTTATATGCCACATATCTCACAATCTTGTCTATCATGCAGGAAACCACCCATCTGTAGACAATCACACTGATAATAGATAAAATAGAATGACTCAGAACCCAAAACAGCTTCATTTTGCTTCCTAATCTGAGCAGGAATAAATCAAACAAGCAATCGTGCCCCACGTTGGGCGCCAAAAATAAAAAGTGTGTCGGTGTGAGCTGAAATTCCCCCCCCACCGACAATAACCAGGCTAGCCCAGTCTGGAAGCAAATGAAAAGCTGTATTTACAAGCAGATGAAATGCAATGAATATGTACAAATATACAAAATTCACAACATTTACAAATATATACAATCAACAGAAAAACACAACCAATCTCCCTTTGCTTCCCCCCAAGGGGACCCTCCCAAAGGGGGCCTCCCTCTCCCAGGAGCTTCCCCCCCCGACCCCCCTGGACAGAGAAGCAGAGTTTAGTTAGAGCAGAAAGTTGTTGACTTAGCTGCCAAGGTCAGTACGTGTTATCTTCAGCCAGAAGAGAAGAAGAAACAGCAGCCAGACAGCCCAGCAACTGCCCCCACTGCCGAACACAGAATGTGCAGAATGCCTGCTTTGTTTTGGGAAATAGTTCTTAAACATTTCTATCTATCCAATGGAAGTGTTTAGAACAATCGTTATTTTGCTTTCTTACACCCAATAGTGACTTATTTACATTCTTTCACTTTCTCTGTTTTGAACTTTGCAAGGAAAAATTAAAAAGACAGTTTCAAACCATCACAACTCAGCATCTTATGATCTCCATACACCACTTGTCTCACAGCAAACTCTCTCAAACGCTTGATTCCCTCATTTATTGTTGTCCAAGGCTTAGGGTTCCATGATAAATCATCTCTGCTAGGGTACTTCATAAGAACTGCCAGTAAGAGGCGTGCCCACAGAGAAACTTTACCAATGCACTTGCTTAGATGCCTGTCTATGCCTGTATCTTTCAAGAACGTACCCAACTGCGAGGCCAACTTGTTGCCTACCACCAAGGCTGGGGCTTCCATATCATAACACCTGGCCAGCCAAGACAGGATTGGCTCAGTGTCTCCTCTGATGTAATCCTTCCTCATGTGCCTAATTTCCTGTCTGGGTGCATTAGCTGACTGTAATACCATTCTTATCATCATCATCATCATCATCTTGAACTCGCTGTCCAGATACTCCTGCTGTAAGGCTCTGTGCAATTTCTTGGAGTTCAGAGGCACTTTCAGCAGTTGCTAATTTACCAGGGCTCATATCCTGACCTACACCTCCATCATCCATGTATTGGTCTCAAGAAATCTGCCAGACTTTTAAGGCTAACCTTCTTTTCCTCATCGTAAGGATACTTCTTAACAGAGGGACCCTGAACAGAAGGATCCTCACCTCCTTCTGCAGGTTCTGCAGCCTCTGCACCTCCTCCTGCAGTCTCTGTACCTCCTCCTGTGGCTTCTTTGTGCTTTCTGGTGAGAGTGGCAACCAAATTCACTGGTTTAGCTTTCACATTCACAGCATAGTCAGCAGGAACAGAGAAATTCTGTGCAGAGTCAGCACGTACTCTGGGACCCTGCAGCTGCTGCTGCTTGTATATTGGCAACACAGGGAGGAAGAAACAGCCTCGTTAATGGAGCCTGCCTGAGTAGTCATGGCAGTTATCTCAGGTTCTGGTAAAGTTCTGAGAGCTTCTGGCAGAGTTCCTGCAGCTGCTGCTACTGGCTCTGAGCCAAGGCTATCAGCAGCTTTCTCACAAGCTTTCTCACAAGCTTTCTCACAAGCTTTCTCTTCCCTGCACTTAATTGTGATCTCCTGGACACTGTAATCAGAATCAGAACCTAATTCTGAATCTCTCTGAGCTTTTCTATGTTTTCTTTTGCATCTATGTAAGCTGCTGGAACAAATAGCCCCATGTCTTTCTTGATACAGTGCTACCAGTAGCCATACAACAAACACCAGATTCAAGCATAGCATAAAAATCAATTTAGGGTTCCATTGGTTCACATAACCCTCTGCAAGAGGAATAAAAAACTCAAATGCTTCTGCTGGCAGATTTGTAGTTGAGTTACCATAACTCCCTATTCCAATAAAACCAGAACAGAACTCAACAACTTTCAGTAACTTCTTCTTACCCCAAAGAAACTGTTTATATGCCACATATCTCACAATCGTATCTATCATGGTGTAAATGGCCCATTTATAAATCATCATACTGATAACAGAGTAAATAAAATGCCAAAGAATCCAAAACAGTTTCATTTTGCTTCCTAATCTGAGCAGAAATAAATCATACATGCAATTGCCTCACATTGGAGCACCAAAATAATGAATTGTCACAGTGTGAGAGATTAAATCTCCATCCCACACAGACAATAACCAGGCTACCTCAGTCTGGAAGCAAATGAAAGCTGTATTTACAAGCAAATCTACAATCTATGATGAAATGCAATGAATATGTACAAATATACACTATTCACAACATTAACAAATATGTACAATCAAGAGAAAAGCACAACCAAGTTCCCTTTGCTTCCCCCAAGGGGCCTCCCGCCTCAACCAGAAGGAATCCCCCCAGACCTACCTGGCAGAAAGCAGAGAGTCAAGAAGCAGAGAGGCTGTTAGACTTATCTTGTCAATGTCAGTGTGTTATCTTCAGCCAGAAATGAAGAAGCAGCAGACAGACAGAAACTGAGTGAGCAAGCTCAGTCCCAGGCTGCTGAAACTCTCCAAACTTGTTTTTCAGTAGTAATTCTTAAACATTTCTATCTCTCCAATGGAAGTGTTTAGAATAATCATTATTTTCCTTTCTTACACCCAGTAGTGATTTATTTACATTCTTTCACTTTCTCTGCTTGGACTTTGTGAAGAAAAATTAAAAAGACAGTCTTAAAACCGTCACAATGTTGTTTACCTGTATGTAAGCATGGCATTTGACAGTGCCTCCAACAGCATCCTCCTGGAGAAAGTGGCTCCTCATTGCTTAAATGGGTGGAAGTTACATGGGGTGAAAAATACAAGAGTTGTGGCGAATGGAGTTAAATCCAGCTGGCAGCCAGGCACAAGTGGTCTTCCCCAGGGCTCAGGTTTGGGACCAGTTCTCTTTAATATATTTATCAATGATCTGGATGAGGGGTTGTGGCCATTTAGTCTTGGTTCCTCCAAAAAAAACATAAAAAAAAGGCCCTGAAGTTGAGACCTCCAATATCTGGAGTGTCTAGCCTAGTGAGTGGACACAGGACATAGTGCATTTCTACATATAAATGCTGCACCCTTACAAATCTGGATGCAAAGTTATTGTCTCTCTCTTTCTTCCCTCTCTGCTCCCAGGGGAGAGAGATGCTCTCTTTTCTGGTAACAGCGGCAGAGAATAATAGGCCTCTTCGCCTGAGTAATTTTTTTTTCTGTGCAATCTTGGCCTGTTTAAGCCTAATGCCAGAGTAAAAAGGTGGGGCACTTCAGGCCTGGCCAGCCTGAAACCAGCCTAGCAACAGGGGGAACAAACAGCTGTGGGGTTTTTTGTTGGTGGTTTTTGTGTGTGTGTTTTGTTTTGTTGTGGTTTGATTTGGTTTGGTTTGGTTTGGTTTGGTTTGGTTTGGTTTTTTGTGGTGAACCCCAGGTAGGGAGGAGAGTATTGAGGTTTTGATCTGGTGTAAAGGGTTTTGATCTTGTGTGTTTAGACTGGGGATTTGTTTGAACTTTATATGCTTTGCTATGCTCATCACTATGCTTTGTAGTTTTTGTAGTTTTGTAGTATATAAATTGCTTTTTCCATTTAAACTTTCCATTACTATTCAATTCATTTTTGTGAGCGTTATTGTTTTGCCCCTTTTGGAACATTAGAACAATCTGTCTCATCCTAAATTAGGACAGGAGTTTGAATTTATCTTCAGTTTGAATGCCCCTTCATTAAGTTTGCAGATGACACCAAGGGGAGTGGTGCAGTTGATAGGCCAGAGAGATGGGATATCAGCCAGAGAAGTCAGCCCAGGTGAACCAGGTGAACCTTATGAGATTCAATAAGGCCAAGCACAAGGTCCTCTACCTGGGTCAGGACAATCGTTATTATCAATAAAGGCCGGGGAATGATGTGATAGAGAGCAACCTGTGGAAGAAACACTTGTGGGTACCAGTAGACCAAAAGCTGGACATGATCCAACAATGTGCACTTGCAGCCCAGAAGGCCAATCACATCCTAGGCTGCATAAAAAATTGTGGCCAGTAGATTAAGAGAGGTGATTCTTCCACTGTGCTCTGGTGAGAACTCACCTGGAGTACTGTGCCCAGGTCTGGAGCCCTCAAAACAAGAATAACATGGATCTGATAAGGAGGGCCCAGAGGAGGGCCACAAAAATGATCAGTGGACTGGAGCACCTCTCCTACAAAACCAGACTGAGGTTGTTCAGCGTGGAGAAGGGAAGACTCTGGGGACTGTTTTATTTACCACTAAAATATTTAATATCATTAATGTCATTAACATTGTTAGAGTGCAGGTTACTGAGAGCATGGTATTATTCATCCTACATTTCATTAACAACATGAAAAATTACTTTGTGTGTCATGCTCTTACATCAGTTTAAATACTTTAGCATTGATGTCACCTTAATACTGGAAGTTACATCTTATCAAGTAGCACAAAGTATGAGTGCCAAGCCATTTAACTCCATTAACCTTTTATTCTTTTCAGATTACCAAGAGTAAGGAATGGAAAAAAAAAAATCAATATTGTTTGCGTTTCCTTACATTATACAGCAATTGAAATGAAACAGCAGAAATAATAGATTGTCTAGTTGTAAGAAAGTATAAGTGCCTGTGTGAATCTGTGTAGACTAATTCATGATACAAGCCACATATTCAACTGGTGTAGGTCAGTGTACCTCTACTGATGTCAGTAGTATTATGATAACTTAAAATCTCTGCAAATTTAAATACCTGTTGCATTGTTTGTATCACTGTCCATACCTGTTTCCTCAAACTCTTTGGAGGTGGCTTCCAATGCAAAGATAGTGAAACCGTTGTTAGATCCAGTAAAATAGATGGATACTGTTATAAAGCCTGAAAAAAGGGTCTCATCAGCTACATAATATTTTATGTATCTTTTTCTGAAGTCTACCTTACAGATTCTAGTACAGCAATAATGCTCAGGTATTTCCAGGATTGTAGGTAATTTGTGATGCATGTGCTTTGTTTACTTGTTGTTTCTTTTGCCCCCCACTGCTGTTTGTCCATATGAGTAAGCAGATCATAGAATCATAGAATCATAGAATCATAATGATTGTGAAGACATTGGCAAAGGGAATATTTGACTAACCCCGAGACCCTTATACACTATGAGAATGCAATGCTCTATATGAAGTCATAATTTCAGATCCAACAGGAAGTCAGACAACCTGGTTTGTATTGTAAATGTTTTCATCTTTAATTATGTATTTGAGTGGCACAAGAAAACCTGAAGCTACACTCTAATAATTTTTCACTTTCCTGTTGTATTTGCAGATTATTAATACAAAAAAATTAGACTTTGAATTGGTCACAGTTCACAAAATGTGTGAATACCTCAGATTATTGTCATTATCTTTATTGATCTGTCCTCCATTTTCATGTCTTTACCATTGTCCCTTACTATAAGTGATATAGAATAATGTGAATCAAACTACTAGCACTTCAAACTTGCTAACAGACTATCCAGAGTGCAGATCAGTAGAGAGCTGAACTCCTGTTCAAAATTTAGGCAGCTAAACTAATATGTGAAAAAGCTGACCAAAAAAAAAAAAAAAAGATAGTGACTGAAGTCACCGTAGCATGAAAGGATAGTAATACCACAATACTGTGAAGCATATGATTCATATTAAAAACACAATTTGTAGTCTGCTTACTGCCATTGTAAATAAATGCCATTAGATACAAATTTCAAATTTACTTCAATCCAGAAAACAATTGAATGATTCTGTACTAGTTCAAGGAGCGAGTGACCACCAACTAGTATTTTCTGCAATAAGGTTTCCTATTCCACTCTGAATACATATGTAAGAATCAATTAGCTCTACTTATTATTCTGCTTAAATGTTCCTTATACTGACACCCTGTTTTATTTGGTTCTTTTCCATCACTATTTTTGTCTTAAAAAAAAAATGGCTGAGATCTAAGTAGTCAAAAATAAATACATTGGAATGATAAAGCTCCATATCTGTTGGCTTTGTGGGATAGTTAAGTTTTAAAGTCTGTACTTTTAATAATTTCAAATACGTCTATTAAATAACATCTTCTTAGATGGATGCATCAGACATTCACAGTTTCCAGCAGAACAGCATTAATCTAATTAATTAAGCTAAAAAAAGCCCCGATTTGTTTAAATCTTAATGGAAAATATGTTTTCCTATGTATTTTTTTTTTATTTTAATTGAGATTGTGGAGGGAAAAAAAGTTTTTAAATGCTAAACTAGCCAAAAGTTAGTAAGTTAGCATCCCGGTGTATAATAAGGAATGATTATTCTGCAGTGCAGCTTAGAGAGGAAGCCAAATTAAAAGCTCTTGCAGGATCTCTTAGGGATTCTGAATGGTTTGTGTCACACATGCATGTGGTTTTGTGTTTATGAATTAGTATGTATGTTTATCAGTTATGCTTAAACACATCTATATGATTATACACAAACACAGAAGATGCAAACACAGGTATACACAAACACATACAGGCATGGTATGAATCCATGCAAACATGTAGTGTGCTGGGATGTGTTCATTTACATATATTTGCATGCCATAGGCCTTTTGCGTGTATGTTATATTCTCATTTGCAGACACATAAGTAGTGTTACCTTTCTAATTTTTTCCTTTCTCTAAAATTTCAAGGCCACTGTATCTGGGAATATAAATTCACAAATATATATAGGAAAAGGATTTGAAAATATGTGTCATCATAACTACTAGATCTATATACATTAGTTATATACCTGTGGGTAGAGAGAATGGTATGCGTGTGCAGAAGGAGAGAGAAGAGATGGGTGGGGAGAGAGAGAGAAGGAATGGATGTGCATTCTGTGTATTTCCCAGGTGTGTACATGTGCACATGAGCATGCACACAACACACAAAGATATAATTCTTTACTACCTGTTTTCCTATGAAATACAAACAAGGCCTCTGTTTATATCTTGGAGTTAATTTAGTCAGATTTTCATGCATCACTTTGTGCTTGAGGTTAATATTTTACTCCAAATGTGATACCATCTTTTATTTATAGAGGTCTTCCTATTTTTTTTTTTAACCCAGGGAGTCACTGCAGGAAGATAAGTCATTGATCTTTATTTTTTTTTTCTTGTCCCTTTGTATTGCATACTTTTGAACCCTATGAAAAAGTACATGCTGTGAAAGAGGGAAAAAAAGAACAAAGGAAAGAAATAAAAGGAAAAATACAAAACAGAGGGGAAAGAAAAGAAATCCTCATTCTTTGGGAATTCTTTCCGGGAAGTTGAACAAGAACCAGCCTTTTCACTGTCTAGAAGAGGAGGCCATAAATAAGAAATAAGTTTCATGAATTTTTCTTTAGGTGGAACATAACTTGTATACTACTCTTGAAATGAACTCTGAATGTGAAAATGCAGGTGGAGAATAAACTTGAAATAAGAAGATATGAGTTTGGAAATACGCATAGCAAAGGTCTTTGCATAACTTTTCAGTAAATTCATCTGCAGCCCTAACAGACCAACCTATCAGATATGTGACTTCTATTTAAAGAGTTAGAACCCATACAATATTTTTCCTCTTGAATAGCTGACAGCCTGAGCAGTGATTTAAAGTCTGTGTTCTATCTAGTGAAATACTGCCACTGAATAATCAGTTTGCCTTCTGCCAGGAGAAATTGACAAGAAAGATAGCCTAAAAAAAGATTTTAGGAATATCTCTGGGTTTTTTCAACCTCAAAGATTACATAAATTCTGAAAAGTCTGAATTCCTAACAAAACAGTGACTCTTTTAAAGTGTCATTTTGTTTCAATCTTCTATCTATTCACTGCAGTGCAACCTGATCTTTTCTTCTCAATCATACTTTTATTTAATTCATTTGTCTGTGTATGTGCTTGCAAGCATGCACAAGCATCTAACAGCACTGCATTCTGAGATGTGAACAAAATTTGCTTGTCTAGTTCTGTATTGTAGCCTTGGGAAATCCTCAGATTTTATATTCTGCCAAAACAGTCTATTTAAATCTAACAAATAAGGGAAACTCTCCGGTCATCACCAAATTAATGAAATGTCATTATTCTGAAAATCTGAAAAGAAAAGAACAAGTAAAACCTGTTTAATCCAAATCTGGATATCAGCACATATAAAAATTCCAAAAGCAGCTGGTAAGAAGAGCGGGACAAGTCATAAAAGGAAGTCTATTGAGACTTCATATGAATTCACACTGACAGATTTCTCAGTGATTAATTATCTGCTAGTTGTTTTTTTGCATCATATTACAGTATAGAACCACTGAACGGACTAGGGTAGAAGTAACGGTACATCACATTGGTCTTAGTGCCAGCTTTAGAATGGTTGAATGAATGCACATGATAATAAAGAAGAATTTGACTATTCCACCATGGGTGCAATTCATTCAATAGTTTCCACATTGAGCTGATTTGAAGAGCAGAGGTTTCAACAGTCTCTGTTACTTTCCATTCATTCTATATTCACCAGAAGAAATCTCATTCCAATGAATACTCTATCCGTTGTAAAAGTATCTTAAGTAATTAAGAAAACCATTAACCTACTCAATAAGAAACATGAACACTTGTTCTTTTTTTGTCATGATGCCTTAAATTATGCCTTGGGTAGTGGGCAACTCTGTGTCTGTGAAGATGAGAAACACAGACCTGGAGCAAGAATCAGTTATTCGTAAAATTCATAAGAATTGCCTTGTGCCGTAAGGAAGAAAAAAATGTGTTCTGGTTATTGCATGTTATCCAGGGAATCAAATTATGATATCACAGTTCATAAAAGTTCATTTTTGATGCAGAAATACAAAAAATGCTCTGTTGAAGTCAAACTACATCCAGTGTAGGCTATACTTAATTAAAAAGAATTTGACTTAAAATTAAGTTACAGTAATAGCTCAGCAGTTTAAATGAAAATATAAATAAGGTCAGAATATAACTTAGAATTCCATCCTACTTATTTCCTTATGTCAACACAATTGTGAACAACACAAAGCTGAAATTCTGAGTAAAGTGAAGTTTAAATCCCTGAATATCTTCAACCATTTTTGTCAAGATTCACTCACTATTTAGTGAATTAGGTTTTTTTAATATATATATATATATATATATATATATATATATATACACACACACACACGCATAACTCAGGGAAGTGTTCTGGGGAAATTAAATGCTTCTGAATGGTAAGGAAACTTACAATAGCAACACATCAAGAACATCACCTGAATTTCAAGGGACTTCTTATGGGGCATGTAGGTCCCTCATCTGACTGGATCTCTATGTAATGTGTAGGGATATTCCATGCATCCTAGTAACTCTGGTGAGAATGACAGCTCCAATGGAAGATTCAGATCACTTAAGATTTTAATTTCCCTAACTGAATCTATAATAATTGTAAAGGGAAATTCCATCTGTCATCCAGTTGAGAGAAACAACATTCTGTGTCAAACCCCTCTGTTAGGAGCCCAAATTAGATGGGATATACCTGAGCTATGGACCTTTGCTTTACACTCTTAACCAGTATTCCACTCATGGTGAGATTTGTTGTGAGAAGGTTAATTTTTTGTAAGGAGAAGATATATATAGTGCCTGTAGCTTAGCATCAACAAGCAGCAAACTCATCATAGTCTGAACTTCTAGGCCACATTGTGGGGCAAATGGCCACATCTCCTTTGGGATATTTAACCACTCAGCTTGACCTGGTGGGAGTTAGTCATTAAAGCAACTCTGGGGAGAGGGGTCATAAGGCAAGACCCCTTTATTTGCCAGCAATTCCAATTAAAACTGAAGTGTTCCCATATTTCCACCCAGCCTGCAAGAGATCGGAGTTGCTTCCTCCAATAAAATTCCAGTTCGTTTTGTCCACTTTGTTCAAGACGTTCAGCACCTGCTGAAAGCAATGTATTTGAGGACCACAATTAGCTTTAAACCCTATCCTTGAAAAACTGTATATCATTATTAAACACATCAGTTGTCTGCTTCTCTCAGAATTATGTTACTGAACACATAATCATGTACAATTTCACTCTCTCTTCCTGATAAACTTGACCACGGTTGAAGACTATTTCCTGCAACATGTAATGTTGTGTCAATTCTGATATCTCTAGGGTTTTTTTAACTAATTATTAAAGAAAACTTTTCTACTTACTAGCATTTTCTTTTCCACATATCCAAAAAGGCAGTGAATACTCTTATACGGTTAATTTTCATAGCTTTTGGGTTTAGATTCATGGAACACATTGTGTCCAACCTTAATATTTTACACAGCAAGCCATATGATCTTTTATCTTTTATTTATAGCAATCCTCACACTAACTTCTCAATAGCAGCTGGCACAGAAGGAAGGACAAGGCATTGATCTTCCTATTTATCCACTACTTTTATACATCCCAAAGTAAAAGCAGCCTAGAGAGATTGATGGAACTCTGGCATCAGTCCAGTGGCTGTTTCTTATGCATGAAAAATAAAAACCAGAAACCAAAATCTGACAATTAGCAGTAATATCAGTGACCTCTGCAATAAATATAACAGAAGGATCTTCAATAATTTAATGGAGTATCTGATATTCCATAATGAAAAATCAGCCATGTAAGAGAGTGCATGTAAAGTTTTCTGAGTTTCTGTGTATGTGTACTTAGACATGTACCTAAGGCTGCAAATACCAATATACAATTTATTTTATTTACAGACCATTAAGTCATAAAAGTTATCTGCAATAAGTTTAGTTTCATTATTTCTCTGCAAATGTAAGATAAGTAGTAAAACTAAAGGGCTGTCGTATCTGCAACAGTTAGGTCACACACATACATATATGCATTTCCTCTAACCTTACAAGTCACAGGACTTCGCTCTTGTAACTAATTTGTTAGAATCATCCATGCAGCCTGCAAGGGATAGGCCTCTGAATGATCACATAAAGAGAAGATACTCTTATTCTTAATTATTATATTATTTGTAGTTGCTTAGGCTTTGAAAGCTCCTGCTGTACCACCTCCACACTTTATCTTCTTTTTTTAAACAAGCAGCTGATCTGCATCATCAGCAGTTATAGACCACATATAAATCCTATTTTATAGTAACAGTCCTATCTCCTACATCTGGTCATATAAAGTAAGAAAGCATGCTAGCCACTTAATGTTATCTTAGTTGAATCTATTTGCCGTAGACAGCTTACAGGGCTGTGTAGACACAGCACTCTCTGCTGAGTATATCTAAATGCAGAAATGCTGAACTATTCAATGGAAGCTAAGATATATCTACCTAAAACATGGTTACCTAAGACATACAAAAGTGAAGCTGACTGATTAAGTCATGCTGAGTAGCAGTTGCTGCATTAGTACATTGAATAAAAAGTTGCAGTTGAAACTGGCTAAATGTTCCTAAATTATGCAACACACAGGAAATGTTAAAGCAAATGTTGTATTCACTGCCATTTTCCCTTCATGTTTTTAACTGTCTGGGTTAATTTCTCTTCCTCCTTTACTTACTGTCTTCCATACACCTCCCAAAAAAACCCAGTAATTAGTCATGCAGTCCCAGACTGCATCACAGTACCAGAGCTTTCACACAGTATTACAGTATATCAGAGGTTGGAAGGGACTTCAAGAGATCAGGTCCAACCCCCCTGCCAGAGCAGGATCACTTAGGGTAGTCCACACAGGTATACATCCGGGTGGGTTTTGAAAATCTCTAGAGAAGGAGACTCCACAACCCGCCTGGGCAGCAGGTTCCAGTGCTCCATCACCCTCACTGTAAAGAAGTTGCTCCTCATGTAGAGGAGAAATCTTCTGTGTTCTAGTTTGAACCCATTGTTCATTGTCTTATCACTGTGAACTACTGAAAAGAGCCTGGCCCCCTCCACTTGATACCCAACCCTCAGATATTTTTAGACATTGATGAGATCCCCTCTCAATCTTCTCAAGTCTAAACAGCCCCAGGGATCTCAGTCTCTCTTCACAGGGGAGATGCTCAAGTCCCCTAATCATCCTCGTGGCTCTCTGTTGAATTCTTTCCAGCAGTTCTTTGTCTCTCTTGAACTGGGGAGCCCAAAACTGGATGCAGTATTCCAGGTGTGGTCTCATCGGGGCAGAGTAGAGAGGTAGAAGAACTTTCCTAGACCTGCTGGGCACACCTTTCTTGATACATCCCAGGATCCTATTGGCTCTCTTGGCCACAAGGGCACACTGTTGTTCCATGGAGAACTTGCTGTCTACCAGCACTCCAAGGTCTTTCTCTGTGGAGCTACTTTCCAGCAGGGCAGCTCCTAACCTGTACTGGCGCCTGTTGTTATTTCTTCCCAGAAGTAGGACTCTGCACTTCCCCTTATTAAACTTCCTGAGGTTTGCCTGCACCCAGCTCTCCAGCCTGTCCAGGTCATGTTGTATGGCTGCACAGCCTGATGGGGTGTCAGCCAACCCCCCCAGTTTTGTATCGTCAGCAAACTTGCTGAGAGTACTCTCAATGCCCTCATCCAGGTCGTTGATAAAGATATTGAACAAAACTGGACCCAGTACTGATCCCTGGGGGACACCACTTGCCACAGGCCTCCAAGCTGACTCTGTGCCATTGATGATGACCCTCTGAACTCTGTTGTGGAGCCAGTTTGCAATCCACCTCACTGACCAAACATCTACGCCACATCTCCTGAGCTTTTCTATGAGGATGTTATGGGAGACAGTATCAAAAGCTTTACTGAAGTCAAGATATATGACATCCACTGCTCTTCCCTATCTACCCAGTTGGTCATAGCTTCATAGAAGGCTATCAGATTAGTTAGACAAGATTTCCCCTTGGTAAATCCATGTTGGCTACTCCTGATAACATCCTTGTCTTCCATGTGGTTAGAGATGACCTCCGGGATGAGGTGCTCCATCATCTTTCCAGGGATGGAGGTGAGGTTGACTGGTATGTAGTTGCCTGGGTCCTCCTTCTTGCCTTTTTGGAAGACTGGAGTGGCATTTGCTTTCTTTCAGTTGTCAGGCACCTGTCCTGTTCTCCAGGACTTTTCAAAGACGATGGAGAGAGGTTCAGCAACCATATCAGCCAGCTCTCTCAGCACTCGTGGGTGCATCCCAACAAGGCCCATGGATTTGTGTGTCTTCAGATGGTATGAGAGATCTCTAACCCTGTCCTGACTGACCAGCAGAATGTCCACATCTCTCCAGTTCTGCTCCCTTCCTTCTGGAGACTGAGGTTCCTGAGGGCTGGTCTTAGGAGTGAAGACTGAGGCGAAGAAGGCATTCAGCATCTCTGCCATCTCTGCAAACCATCTCTGCAAAGCATCTCTGCACTCCTCCAATCCAATTTGCAGAGCTCCCACAGCAACCATCCTCTGCTACCAATAATCTGTGCTGGTTTGATGCCAGACAGATCCTGTCTTGCCCGAGAGGGACAAAAGAATGACACTCACACAAACAGATTGGAGAGTGATGGAAAGTTTAAAAGGAAAAGCAATTGGTGGAACTACAGAAGACTACAAAGCATAGTGCCAAGAAAATCCCAAAGCATTCAGAGCCCCTTATGCAACACCAAAAGGCTTCCCATCTCCTCCCTTCTCCCATCTGAATGTATACCCAAAACCCCCAGGGCTCTTTCTTCCCCCTCCCACTGCTAGACAAGTCTCAGGCTGGGCAGGTCTGAGACAGCCACCCCTGCCTCCTTTCTCCTCCTGCCATTAGGCCTAGACAGGCCTAAGAGGCCTTGAGATACTCCCCCACCGTTACCCGATAAGCGAGCATCTCCCACGGGAGCAGAGAGGGAAGAAAGAGGGAGAGAATGACTTTGCAGATGGATTTATAGGGTGCAGGATTTATAGGTAGAAATACACCGTTTCCTGTGTCCACCCCCATTGGGTGGACACTCGGAACACCAGAGGTATAGCGTATGTGACAGAAACAGGAGGCACCCAGCCTGAACTGCCACAACGTATTTCTCAAGAAATGTGGTTGTACCATTTTGAGCTATCTCCTGAGAGACATAACATAAATTATACTTTAGTTGGAGTAAAAGGAAGTATTTCAGTGTGAAATAAGTACTAACAAATATAATATGCTCAGATAGGAAAGTATTGCATTAGCTAAAGAAAGCAAACTCTGGCTTTATGTATCGCTGCATGTTACTCTTTTCCTAAGGAGATCACAGAATCACAGAATCAACAAGGTTGGAAAGTACCTCAGATATCATCAAGTCCAACCTACTACCTAACACCTCATGACAACTAAACCATGGCTCCAAGTGCCACATCCAATCTTTTTTTGAACACCTCCAGGCACGGTGACTCCACCACCTCCCTGGGCAGCCCATTCCACTGGCCAGTTTCTCTTTCTGTGAAGAACTTTCTCCTCACCTTGAGCCTGAACTTCCCCTGGTGTATCTTAAGACTGTGTACTCTTGTTCTGCCACCGGTTGCCTGGGAGAAGAGACCAACCCCTAGGCTATAAGTGAGTGGCATCTCATATATGACTAAGTTAGTATTTACTTTTCTAGTCTAAGAAAAATTTCCTTAAACGGTAGTATTTAGTGGTTTGTTGGAAACGTTGTGAATATATTACACTTGAATATTGATTCTCCAACAGCTTGCAAAATAAAAAAATAAATCTTCCTTTTCTAAAAAAACTACATTTTGACTCTTAATCTAGAATTTGCTAGCATTCTTCCTTGACAGTGATTTTTCCTCATGAACCTGTGTTTCTGATATAAAACTATAAACAAAAGATAATTTTAAGGATGCTATTCAAGGATTTTTATTAATTTTCTGCTAGTATGACTTGGTTTAATAAATACCATCTAGGCCATGCTACAAAAAACTTGGTAATAAATTCCAGTGATGAGAATGTTCAGAAGGATCTGTAAGAGAAATACCATAGGAATGACTGCAAAACGTGTGGCACATATTCCACATATTTTCTTTATTATAATTTTTTTTTTCAGATCCATTTGATAAAGGTTGTTGATGTCGAAGCAGAAGTGTTATATGGACAGCAAGATAAAAGGGAGTGGTGTTGAATAATTTCAAACATTTTAAAAGTTACCCATGACCAAAAAAGAGTGATTTTTTTCTGTATTATGTGTGAGGTCTGTATTCAGATACAGACAACTTGTTTGTTGAATAGTAAATGAAAACAAGTATTTATAATTTTCAGATTTGAAACAACAATAAAATATAAATATCTCAGTCCTATATGTATATATGTGCATGTGTTCTCTTTCCCTTGTTTTCATTCATTCCTTTTCTCTCTGCTTTTCCTTTTCCTTTCATTATGCTAGTTTTCACTCTTTTTCCTTCTCCATCACATTTCTTGTTTCTCTCCTTTTGGATCTCTTACTTGGATCTACAATTCTTTGCATCTGAAGACTTGTTTGACTCTATTCACTCCACTTCATTCTCCTATAAAACTGTATTTTCCATCAAGGTTCTGAACCAGAAGCCCTAAGGATCTGTGCTGAATCCATTATTCCCTCCCATCTGTTAATGTTATCTTCATGCAGTACTATCAGTCATCTTTCTGCCTTTTCCCTTTTCAGAAAAATTTATTGTAACATCGTTTCTTAAATTTTTCAAAGTGGCAAAGAAAATTGCTGCAGTCTGGTACTTATCACACTCCTCTTGCTCAATAATAAAATCATAAAAATTCAGTGACCTGAGACAACAATGAGTGAGTAGGTGTTGAAGAGGAGCAGAGGAGCAGGGAGAGAAAAAGAATATCAGAGCCACATGTTGGAATTTTGGCCTAAAGAATGCTATATGAAGATTTGAATGGATTGCAAAGCCCCCTGAATCACAGAATCAGAGTGTATTGTGTTGGAAAGGACCTCTAAAGGTTATCCAGTCCAACCCCTCCACAGTAAGCAGGGACATCCCCAACTAGATCAGCTTACTCACAGGCCCATCAAGCCTGACCTTGAATGTCACCAGGGATGGGGACTGCACCACCTCACTGGGCAACCTGTTCCAGTGTTCCACTACCCTCATAGTAAAGAACTTCCTCCTAATGTGTTACAGTGGAGAGATGGAATCCTCCTCCCACACTGACAATAACCAGGCTAGCTCATTCCGGAATCAAATGAAACTGTATTTACAGGCAAAACTGCAATCTATGATGAAATGCAATGAATATGCACAAATATACACTATTCACAACATTTACAAATATGTACAATCAACAGAAAAATAACAACAAAGCCCTCTTGCCCCGAGAGGGGCTGTTCTTCTTCCTCTCCCCCTTCCCAGAGCAGGCGAAAGGGAAGAAAGCCAAGAATCCAAGAGGTTGGTTAAACTTAGCTCGCGAAGGTCAGTATGCAAGTATGTGTTTTATTCAGCCAGAAGAAGAATGGATCAGGAAGACTGAGAGACGGACTGTGCATACTTTGTTTTGAGTACTGAATCTTAAACATTTCTATCTCTCCAATGGAAGTGTTTAGAATAATCATTATTTTGCTTTCTTACACCCGATAGTGATTTATTTATATTCTTTCACTTTTCTGCTCAAACTTTGTGAGGAAAAATTAAAGACACAGTCTTAAAACCATCACATAATGTACAATCTAAATCTACACTTTTCTAGTTTGAAAACATTGCCTCTTATTCTGAGGCTCTCAGTTGTTTGAAAATACAATGCTGCATGGACACAATGAATACTTCTTGCTGAGTCGCTTGGTCAAGTGAGATGTGATGAAAACAGAATTTCTTTGTACATTGTTTCACTGAGCAGCCTGAGGAAACCACTACCATAGTTACTAAAATGTCAATAATGATACTTATCCACCTTTGACAAGTGCATCATAATCTAAGGATCAAAGTACTGTGTATAGCTAAATAGTTTTATTATTGCTACTTTGATGTTTAAATCACAGATACAATTGACTGTAACTGTCTTTGAAGTTGTTCTGAAAAATCAGATCATATTCCACTTCAGCAGTGATTTAATTTGTGGATTAGTGACATGACAGACCATTAACAGGCTATTTGGAAAGTTTCCAATTGGATTTCTCAATATGGCTGCTCTGAACATGCTCTTGATGTTTAATAGGCAGAAAATGTCCTCAAATCATTATTACTGATTGCATCATTTTCTAGGTGAAAGAATTTATGCAATTATAAATCCTCTTTTTGTTAATATGATTACTTTTACAATCTGGCTCTATCACCGTAAATTATTATTACAGAAACAAAGCTGTTAGTCATGGAATCTATCTGTTCTTACTTCCAGTCTGGTTTAGTAAAGATGCCATTCCTCTTGGAATTAGGTGGGTGTGTAAGAAACCAGTAGATTATTGAGGTCTACCTTTCAGCAGAAAATCCAGTCAGAAATCCTTTGACCATCCAGTGGAATTTATTTATTTAATCAATAGTTACTTACTTCATCAAAAAGTCCTGCATCATCTTTCAAGAATAAGTTCTCAGTAAGTTTACAGATGACACCAAATTGGGTGGGAGTGTTGATCCACTTGAAGTAGAAAGGCTCTGCAGAGAGATCTGGACAGGCCGGATTGAGATCATTTATATGAGGTGTAACAAGGCCAAGTGCCAGATCCTGCACTTTGGTCACAACCCCAGGCAATTCTACAGGCTTGGGAAAGAGCAGCTCGAAAGCTGCCCAGCAGAAAACACCTGAGGTGCTGGCTGACAGCTGCCTGAACATGAGCCAGCAGTGTGCTCAGATGGCTAAGAAGGCCAATGACATCCTGGCCTATATTCAGAACACAGTGGCCAGCAGGAGTAGGGACGTGATTGTGCTCCTGTACTCGGGAGGCTGTACCTCAAATACTGTGTTTTGGGACCCTCATTGCAAGAAGTACATTGAAATATTAGAACATGTCCAGACAAAGGCAATGAAGCTCATGAAGGGTCTAGAGAACAAGTATTGTAAGAAGCTGCTGAGGGAATTGGGGTTCACAAATGAGACAAGAGGATGCTCTTTAAAACCACCTCACATGAGGTTGCAGTAAGGTGGAGATCAGTCCCTTGTGTCAAGTAACTAGTGATAGGATGAGAGAAAAGGGCCTCAAATTGCACCTTGGGAGGTTTAGGCTGGATATTAAGAAAAAATTATTTACTGAAAGAGCAGTCAGGCATTGGAATAGGGTGCCTAGAAAGTTGAGGAAATCACCCTTCAGGCATTCAGAAAACATGTAGACATGGTGCTTTGGAAGATGGTTTAACAGTCATGGTAGTGTTAGGCTGACAGTTGGACTTGAACTTAAAGGTGTTTTCCAAACTAAAGATTCTGTGATTTTATGATAAAAGGTAAACTCAAAAAAAGACAATCTCTTTGTCTTGCAGTTTTGGTACTTTACCTGCTTGCAATGTCTTTAAGGTGCTTCAGAAATTACATTAAATGATTTGTTAAATGAAAATTTTTGTTATTCATAAATCACTAAATCACTTTTCATCCTGCCATGTTGTGAAAAAGGCATGTAAATATGTAAACTATGCATATCAAAAAAGTCTGACGTTGATGGAGTAGTGCTTATACAAACATATGCAAGACCAAATAACAAGTCAAAACCAAAGCATAACTGAAGTTGCATCCTATTTTGATAAAGAAAAACTTGGAGTTTATGGTACTTTGGAGCTAGTGAAGAGGGAATGTTAAGATGTTCAAACACTGTGCAAATCAAAGTACTTTTTTACAGAAAGAGACATGCCAGAACATGACCAGATAGTCTAGGCAATGGCAAGAGTGATCTTCAATAAGAAGAATTAGAATCTGCATTTTTCAAAATCTTCTGCTCTGTGATTCAAAATACAAGGATGGCATCAACCAATCTTTTGACGAATCCTATGAAATACAATATTTGGGACCATTTAATCTTCTTTAACACTATCTCACTATTGCAATACTATTACAATAATAAATTCCAGTTTAAGTAAATATTTTAATCATTGCTAAGTCAAACAACTGTCTGAGTCAAAGAATAAATTAGTATGTCACTCTTTTTAGTTTATCTCTTGAATTTCCATGCAGAAATATAGCTTAAAAAGTTATTTTGGACCACAGGTTAAGAAATTGTGAATATCAAAAACCTGTTTTCCTTATTATAGACAGTTGCCTCCCCCAGGGCTTATTTTGCCGTTCCTATCAGAAGTACAGCAGGATAATAATGACTGCTTGTATTGCACGAATTTAAATAAATGAGAGCCAATGTTTCACCCATAAATATAATTTTGAACTAAAAGCAAGAGTCATAATTGATATTTCAATAGAAATTTAGATTTTTTTTTTTACATCAGAAATATTAATTCTTCAGTGGTAATTCTGCATCAACATTTTATTTGTCTCTACTTAAAAAAAAAAGGCCTCCAACTCTTAAAATGAACAATTCATTTCTTAGTCATATTGGTGTCTCTGATCACATTTATGCTACAAATTATTAAAAAAAAAACCAGGAAAGTTATTATCTAAGGAGATAAGAACTGTCATATAAGTGATTGAAATCAACAAGGTAAAAAGTTACCAACCAACAGATTTTATGCTCACTGTCTTCTCCTGAGAAATTAATGAACAAAAATACCTTTGAATTATCTAATATATCACCCTGCCAATGTTTATTCCTACATTTTCCAGTGTTTTGAGAAGTTTGAGATAATTCAGGAGAATTTCCATTAGGGTGAAATGCTCTGGCTAAACACTCCTGAGGTCTTCTACTGCATAATTACTTAACATTACGTTCATAGAATCATACAATGCATTGGGTTGGAAAGGACCTCTAAAGGTCATCTACTTCAACCCCTCTGCAGTAAGCAGGGACATCCTCAACTAGATCAATTTACTCATAGCCCTATCAAGTCTGACCTTGAATGTCTCCAGGGATGGGACATGCACCAGCATATTGGGCAACTTGTTCATGTGTTCCACCATCCTCATAGTAAAGAACTTCTTCCTAATGTCTAAATTGAATCTATGCTTTTCTAGTTTAAAGCCATCACCTTTCGTCCTAGTGCTACATGCCTGTTTAAATAGTCCTTCCCTATCTTTCCTGTAGGCCAGCTTCAGGTACTGGAAGGTCACTATAAGGTTTTCCCTGAGACTTCTCTTCTCCAGTCTGAACAATCCCAGCTGTCTCAGCCTGTCTTGTAGGTGAGGTGCTCCAGCCCTCTCAGAATCTTATTACTTGTAATACTATCCATTGCTATTTGTGCTGGTTTGGGGCCAGACAGATCGTCTCTTGCCCCGAAAGGGACAAAAGAATGAGACTCACACAAACGGATTGGAGAGTGATGGAAAGTTTAAATGGAAAAGCAATTGGTGAAGCTACAGAGAACTACAAGCTACAAAGCATAGTGACAAAGAGTATCCCAAATCGTACAGAACCCCTCACAGAATTCCCAAAAGCTTCCCAATCCTTCCCTTCTTCCCACCTGAGGGTAAACCCAAACCCCCCAGGGCTCTTTCTTCCCCCTCCCGCTGCTAGGCAAGTCTCAGGCTGGCCAGGTCTGAGACTGCCCCCCCCTCCATTCTCCTCCTGGCATTAGGCCTAGACAGGCCTAAGAGGCCTTGAGGATACTCCCCCGGCATTACCCGATAAGAGAGGACATCTCCCGTGGGAGCAGAGAGGGAAGAAAGAGGAAGAGAATGACTTTGCAGATGGCCTTATAGGGTGCAGGATTTATGGGTAGAAATACGTCGTTTCCTGTGTCCACCCCTATGGGTGGGCACCCAGGACACCAGAGGTGTATCTCATGCGGCAGTGGCAGGGGGCACCCAGCCTAAACTGCCACACTATTCTAACATATTTCTTTATGATGGTGGATTATCCAGTCCACGAGAAATTCAAGCTTATTTGAAGGTAAGTATTTTTGAATGTTTCTATAAATATATCAACAACAAAAGGAGAACCAAGAAGAATCTCTACCCTTTCCTGGATGTGGAAGGAACCAGTGACAAATGATAAGAAGGCTGAGGTCCTTAACACTTTCTTTGCCTCAGTCTTTAAAAGTAAAATCAGCTGTTCCCTGGGTACCCAGCACCTGTGCCAGAAGACAGAGATGAGGAGCAGAATGAACCTTTCAAGGTCTAAGAGGAAATGTTAGGGACCTGCTCTGCCACTTAGACACACAAAAGTATATGGGGCTGCAGGGGGTCCAACAAAGGGTGTTGAGTGATCTGGTGGGAGTGATCTCCAAACCTCTTTCTATCATCCATCAGCAGTCCTGGATGACTGGGAAGGTTGCCCTTGATTGGAGGTTTGGGAATGTGAATTCCATTTATAAGAAAGGTTGTAAGGAGGATCTGGGAAACCACAGACTTGTCAGTATGACCTCAGTGCCAGGGAAGGTCCTGGAGAAGGCCTGTCTTGAGGGCCATCACATTAAGATCTCTTGTCTGCAGGTACCTACCATGGTAGCAACTCGGACAAAGGGTGTTAAACATGCAGTAGGTTCTCAGACTGAGTTTCTCTGCAAGCATGCTGGTGTTCAGGCTTCTGGCTGCAGTGAGTGTTCAAGCCTGGCACTTGGTGTGGAGGATGAAGGAGACACCTGTGTCAGGTGTGACCAGGTGAATTTTCTCATAAATTTGGTAGCTGAGCTGAAGGATGAAGTGGCTGAGCTGAAAGCAGAAGTAGCAAGGCTCAGGACCATACGAGAATGTGAAAGGGAGTTGAATATGTGGGAACAGGCTTTGAAACCCTCTCCAGTTGAGGGGAGCAGTGGAGGGTGGATACGGGTCCCTGTCAGGGGAAGCAAAGGGAATGCACCCCGACCCTCTTCCCCTCCCCCGCTGCCCTTGAGCAATAACTATGAGAGTCTGCAGGCTGAGGGCAATGTGGATGAGAGTATTGTAGAGGAACCAATCAAGGAGATACCAAAGACGAAGCAGCCCCCCCAAACCTAAAGGACCAGTGCTACAAAGAAAAAGAGAAACGCTATAGTTATTGGAGACTCTCTCTTGAGGGGAACAGAGGGACCCATATGTCGTCCCGACCCATCCCATAGGGAGGTGTGCTGCCTACCTGGGGCCCGGGTGAAGGACATCACCCAGAGGTTACCTAAACTAATCCAGCCCTCTGACTATTACCCATTGCTGGTAATCCAGGCTGGAAGTGAAGAAATTGAAAAGAGCAGCACCAGGAAGATTAAAAAGGAATTTAAGGCCCTTGGGAAATCGATCGACGGGGCAGGAGCTCAAGTGGTGTTCTGCTCAGTTCCCTCAGCAGCTCTGGTGTACACTGAGAGGAACAGGAAAACCCATACCATCAACAGTTGGCTTAGGAGATGGTGGCAGCAGCGGAATTTTGGCTTCTTTGATCACGGGGCAACTCTTACTGCACCTGACCTGCTGGACCAAGTTGGGTTGAATTTATTTAGAAAGGGTAAGAGGGTGTTGGCACTGGGATTGGCAGGACTCATTGGGAGGGCTTTAAACTAGGTCTGAAGGGGGTGGGTGTGGAAACCAGTCTCCCTGGAGAGGAGGGAGGACCACATAAACCAGTGAAATCAGCAGCCCAGCTGAAGTGCATGTACACCAATGCATGCAGTATGGGCAACAAACAAGATGAACTGGAACTCTTGGTTCACCAGGAGAACTATGATGTAGTTGCCATCACAGAAACATGGTGGGACGATTCTCACAATTGGAGTACTGCACTGGGGGGTTATAAGCTCTTTAGGAGAGACAGGCAAGGGAGAAGAGGAGGAGGGCTGGCCCTGTATATTAGGGAATCTTTTGATGCCTCAGAACTCGAGGTTGCAGATGAAAGGATTGAATGCTTATGGGTTAAAATCAGAGGGAGGCCACACAAAACTGACATCCTGGTTGGAGTCTGTTATAGACCACCCAACCAGGATGAGGAGGCCGATGAGATATTCTATAAGCAGATGGAAGCTGTCTCAAGAGCATCAGACCTTGTCCTTGTGGGGGACTTTAACCTACCAGACATCTGCTGGGAACTTAATTCAGCAGAGAGGAGACAGTCCAGAAGGTTCCTAGAGTGCATGGATGACAACTTCCTGATGCAGCTCTTAGGTGAACCTACCAGGGGTAAGGCTCTGCTTGATCTGCTGTTCTCAAATAGAGAAGGGCTGGTGGGAGATGTGATGGTTGGAGGCTGTCTAGGGTGCAGCGACCATGAGATAGTGGAGTTTTCAATGTGCAGGGAAATAGGGAGGAGCAGTAACAGAACCCTCACTTTGGACTTTCGGAGGGCAAACTTCAGGCTGTTAAGGCAACTTATTCGAAAAGTTCCCTGGGTAACAGCCCTTAAGAACAAAGGGGTCCAGGATGGTTGGACCTACTTCAACCAGGAGCTCTTAAAGGCACAGGAACTGGCAGTTCCCACATGCCGTAAGACGAGCCGGCGGGGAAGACGACCGGCCTGGATGAGCAAGGAGCTCCTGAAGGATTTAAGGGAAAAAAAGAGGGTTTATCACCTTTGGAAAGGGGGGGAGGCAACTAGTGATATGTTTAAGGATGTTGTTAGATCATGTAGGAGAAAAATTAGAGAGGCAAAAGCACAGTTAGAAATTAAACTGGCCGCTTCCGTGAAGGACAACAAAAAGCATTTTTATAAATATATTAATGCTAAAAAGAGGGGCAAGAGAAGCCTCCACTCTTTATTGGACGTGGAGGGTAATATTGTAACTAAGGATGAGGAGAAGGCTGAGATTCTAAATACCTTCTTTGCCTCCATTTTCAACAGTAAGGCAGGAGGACTTCAGGATAACTGGCCTCCTGAGCTGGTTGATGGGGTCAAGGAGCAGTGTTGTACTCCTGAAATCCATGTGGAATTAGTTTGAGACTTGTTGAGTCACTTGGATATTCACAAGTCCATGGGACCTGATGGGATTCATCCTAGGGTGCTGAAAGAGCTGGCAGATGAGCTGGCCAAGCCTCTCTCCATCATTTTCCACCAGTCCTGGCTCACTGGAGAGGTCCCAGAAGACTGGCAACTGGCCAATGTGACACCCATCCACAAGAAGGGACGAACAGAAGAACCTGGGAACTCCAGGCCTGTCAGCCTGACCTCAGTGCCAGGGAAAATCATGGAGCAGATTGTCTTGGGGGCAATCACTGCATACCTGAAGGATAGCCAAGGAATCAGGCCCAGCCAACATGGATTTAGGAAGGGCAGGTCCTGCCTCACCAACCTGATCTCCTTCTATGATCAGGTGACCCGCCTGGTGGACGTGGGAAAGGCTGTGGATGTAGTCTACCTGGACTTCAGCAAGGCCTTTGACACTGTCCCCCACAGCAAACTCCTGGCCAAGCTGTCAGCCCGTGGCTTGGACAGCAACACTCTGTGCTGGGTTAGGAACTGGCTGGAGGGCCGAGCCCAGAGAGTGGTGGTGAATGGTGCCACATCCAGCTGGCAGCCTGTCACTAGTGGTGTCCCCCAGGGATCAGTGCTGGGCCCCATCCTGTTCAATATCTTTATTGATGATCTGGATGAGGGGATTGAGTCCATCACCAGTAAATTTGCAGATGACACCAAGCTGGGAGCAGATGTTGATCTGTTAGAAGGTAGAAGGGCTCTGCAGAGGGACCTTGACAGGCTGGACAGATGGGCAGAGTCCAACAGGATGGCATTCAACAAGTCCAAGTGCCGGGTGCTGCACTTTGGCCACAACAACCCCATGCAGAGCTACAGGCTGGGGTCAGAGTGGCTGGAGAGCAGCCAGGTGGAAAGGGACCTGGGGGTACTGGTTGACAGCCACCTGAACATGAGCCCGCAGTGTGCCCAGGTGGCCAAGAAAGCCAATGGCATCCTGGCCTGTGTCAGGCATAGTTTGGCCAGCAGGAGCAGGGAGGTCATTGTACCCCTGTACACAGCACTGGTTAGGCCACACCTTGAGTACTGTGTCCAGTTCTGGGCCCCTCAGTTTAGGAAAGATGTTGAATTGCTGGAGCATGTCCAGAGAAGGGCAACGAGGCTGGTGAGAGGCCTTGAGCACAAGCCCTCTGAGGAGAGGCTGAGGGAGCTGGGGTTGTTTAGCCTGGAGAAGAGAAGGCTCAGGGGAGACCTCATTGCTGTCTACAACTACCTGAAGGGAGGTTGTAGCCAGGAGAGGTTTGGTCTCTTCTCCCAGGCAACCAGCACCAGAACAAGAGGACACAGTCTCAAGCTGTGTCAGGGGAGGTTTAGGCTGGAGGTGAGGAGAAAGTTCTTCACGGAGAGAGTGGTTGGCCATTGGAATGGGCTGCCCAGGGAGGTGGTGGAGTCACCATCCCTGGAGGTGTTCAAGAGGGGATTGGACCTGGCACTTGGTGCCATGGTTTAGATAGGCATGAGGTGTAGGGTGACAGGTTGGACTCAATGATCCTTGAGGTCTCTTCCAACCTTGATTCTATTGCACATCCAGTATAACCAGGGGATCAGGCCCAGCCAGCATGTGTTTATGAAAGGCAGGTCATGATTGACGAATCCTTCCATGACAAACTGACCTGATTAGTGGATGAGGGAAAGGCTTTGGATGTTGTTTAACCTTGAATTTAGTAAAATCTTCAACAGTTATGCACGACATACTTTTGGGTAAAATGTGTACCCATGGTCTGGAGAGGCACGCTCTTTGCTGGGTCAAAAACTGACTTGATGGCCATACCCAAAGCGTGGTGGTGAATGGAGTTAAATTCAGTTGGTAGCAGGTCACAAGTGGTGTTCCTCCAGGACATTTTTGGGGGCCAGTCCTATTTAACATCTTTTTATGACTTTAATGAAGTGGTCAAGTGTACCCTCAGTGAGTTTGCAGATGACATGAGGCTGGGCAGGCATATTGATCTGCTGGAGGGTAGAAAGGCTCTACAGAGGAATCTGGACAGGCTGTATTGGTGGGCTGAGGCCAACTATATGACATTCAACAAGGTCAAGTGCCAAGCTGTGCACTTCACACACAAAACCACCATGTGACTCTACAGGCTTGGGGGAGCAGTAGCTTGAAAGTTGCTTGACAGAGAGGGACCTGAGGGTTTTGGTTGCTGGCTGACTGAATATGACCCAGCAGTATGCTCAGGGGGCCAAGAAGGCCATCAGCATTCTGGGATATATCAGAAACAGTGTGGAGAGCAGGATCAGTAAAGGGATCTTAGCCCTGTACTTGGCACTGGGGAGGTCACACCTCAATTAGTGTGTTCATTGTTGGGCCTCTCACTACCAGGACATTTTGTTGCTGGAGTGTGTACAGAAAAGGGCAATGAAGCTGCTGAGGGGTCTTGAACACAAGTTCTATGAGGAGGATCTGAAGGAAATGGGATTGTTCAGCTTAGAGAAGGCTGAGGGGAGACCTCATCACTCACTACAGCTACCTGAAATGAGGCTGTAGGATTTGTATAATCATTAAGGCTTGAAAAAAAACTTTTAAGTCCAACTGTAGGAAGGTGGAGGGCAGCCTCTTCTCCCAGGTAACAAGTGATAGGGTGAGAGGAAATGGACTTACTTTGCATCAGGAGAGGTTTAGTTTAGCTATAACGAAAAATTTCTTCACTGAGAGGGTCATTGGGTACTGGAACAGGATGCCCAGGGAAATGGTGTAGTCAGCATCCCTGCAGGTCTTTAAAAGATATCTGGATGAGGTGCTTAGGGCCATGGTCTAATGATTGTATACAAGGAGATGTTAGGTTATGGTTGGATTCAATGGTCTTAATGTCTTTTGCAACCAGATGATTCTATTCTATTTTATGATTCTATGAATCAAGAGAGGTACGATAATGGCTGAAAGTATGCACAGAATAATAATTTTATTTTATAATGTTGAATGGCTGTGTTTCAGTGTCTGCACTATTAGCTATGGTACCTTATGGAATTGGAAGTGCAACAGTTCAGCCAGAGAGAATGTTGTGTTTTATGAGTGATGCAGAATGAACAATCAGTTTAGATGATAGAGAAAGAGGTAGACCATACAAAACTATAGTACTTTTAATACGACAGTAAAGGTAAAGCATTATGCTCTGGCCAGACATTGACTGCCCAGCTGACTCACAAAAAAAAGCAAGAGCATTTACTTTGATAAAACTATAATACTTTGACATGGATTTATCTGATCCCAGGTAAAACATGCCTGAGAAAACTTTCAAGGAATATGCTCATTTTCTGGAAAAGCTGTTTTGTTGCAACTATATTTTGGTAGGACTCTTGACTAATAGTGCCACTATCAGTAAATAGCTCTTCATGCCTCAACGACCCCACGACCCCATCAGGTTTTTCACACATCTGCACTTCCATTATGTTGGTCAAAGATGGGGAATTCCAAATATGTGGCTGAAGACTATGCGCCTAAAATTTTCCATGCTGAATTCTACTTTGAAGCACTTGAAGAAGAATATCTTTTGAAAAAGAGACATTTAATATCTCTGTAAGCTTTGTCTGCATGTCTGCTAAAGACACAACTCTTCTGTTGATTTTTTTTCCCTTGCTAGACTCACTTTTGTCGGCAATGCTATCTCATCATTTCTCTTTTGGTGGAGAGAATTATTTTTTTTTAGAATCAGTTACTTTCTCTCCTGTTAATCACATTTTCAGCCATTCACATGAGAATATTACTTAGGAAGATCTCCTGAGTGTTGTGTATATTGTAAATTATACTTAATATCTGCTGTATTCAAGCCATATGTTTTCATCAGCATTTCACCAAATGACACTGTGCTTCAAAATATGGATTTTAAGGGTATGGTTATCTTTACTTAATAATCTTCAAAAAATGTCTTCATAGGAAAGACACACTACAAACAGTCTTATGATACAAGATGGGAATTTAATGGGTGCTTAATCTTGCTGTTGATATACATTGATCTTGGGAGACATGAGTATTTAAACATCTATTTCTCATTTCACTCAACACAAATTTCAACAAGAACAGTCACAGTATTATTTGAGTAATAGTTTTTCTTAACACAGATTCTCAGAATGTAATAGATTTTGATTTGTATAGAAATTAAGACCACAGTACCAGTTTAATAAGCAGGGTTCCTCATATGATGATTAAATGCTTTTATGCTATTCTAATATGCTTTACATAGAAGGAATAGAGTGTTCTTCAGCTCTTCAGCTTTTTTCGTTGGTTCTGTTTAATGTCTGAAGCCATATTAGTTTCCCGTTGTTCTCTGGCTTTTCTCATTTGCTCCCCATATAGCCTCAAAACAACTTTGTAGTCCTCCTGAGTGGCCTACCCCCTCTTACAATGACCACAAGTTCTCTTTTTCTCCTTCAGCTGCAACCAAAAATTTTCCTTCCAAGGGACTGCCTCCCAAGGAGCTTTGTCAACCAGTTTCCATCATAGACCAAAATCTGCCCATTGGAAATCCAAAGTGGCAGTTCTACTAACCCCACTCTTCTCCAACAACTGAGAACTCTATCATTTCATTAATCACTGTGCTCTAGAAAGTTCGCAATCCTTATATTACCCACAAGTCCTTCTGTGTTGACAAACAGTACGTCCAATAGGGCTTCTTCCCTAGTTGGCTCTGCTGTGCTGTATTTCCAGCAGACCTCAGGGAAGCTGAAGTTCCCCAAGAGGACAAGGTTTATCTATTGTAAGACTTCTTCCAGATGGTCTGTAGCAGACCCCCACCAGGATATCTGCCTTGTTGGTCTTCCCTCTGATTCTTACCTGTAAACACTCAACATTATTAATTGTTCAAAACAGTTGAGGATGTGTAATAGTAAACATGATACTTAGGACATACAGTGTTACTGTACTTACAAAATGTAATTTAGTCCTTACACATGATTTGCTGTTTCTAACTTTCAGAGCTTTACTTCTAAGCTTTTATAGTGGTCTTAAAATTTAGTCCCACTCAATTACCCAGCAGTTCTATAGTACAACCACAACTCCGTTCTCTGAATAGTTAGCACATGCCCAGCCTATTAGAAGGATAGAAAAGATTGCATTAGAAACTTTTCATTGGGCTGGATATTTGGGAAGAGAGTTAGACATCCTGAAAGTGCAGTACAGAGCTCAGTGAATTGTATATAATAAAGATCCTGTAATTACCTATATATTTTTGAGATAATATGACTGATTAACAGAATCTGTTCTAATATGTAAAAGCAGTTGTACAATTACTTAACCATGACCAGAATTTAACTCTCTGCATATCATGTGGTGTAGCTTTCTAGTACCAGTATAATCTACAATCATAGAGCTGGAGGTGGGTAGAAGTACCTCAAAACATCCATCACAACAAAGATTCTAGAGATTTGTTCCAAAGTACTCATTCTCAACATTACATATGTGCTACTCCTGTGGAAATTCTCATACTTTAATCAAAAGAAAACAAACAATCCAACAAAAACATCATTTCTATACTGACAGTTCTAAATGCAGAAAAGAAAAATTGAAAACTGCAGGCTTATTTGTTTCTTTTTATGTTTTTCATCTTCTAGATTATTTTAGTACTTAAATAAATAAATAAATAAATAAATAAATAAATAGTGGAATTGTGGGCAAAAATCTTGTCATCAACAGTTTCAGTGCCTTCCACAGTGTTAAATTAAACAAAAAATAAAAAGCTTTTTTCATATTGAAAATGTTAATTTTCTAAAAATATTGAAAGACAAATGGGATGATTTTTTTTTCTACTGTATCAGCTGGAGTACCTAAATACATAATGCATTAAAATATGATATTTTGTTTATACTTCAATACGAATCTGTGATACATCATACGCAGAAATATTCATCTGAAATAAAACTAAATTTCTTCTAAATTTACTTCTGAAATTCCAGAAGAAACAGATGAAAATTCTTTGCAGTTTATCAGATGTATGTGTGATTTTTCACAAACACCAGCTCTGAATCACAGAAATTAAATGCAAATGTAATTACATATGTTTCCCCTTTTATAAAGCCCATAAGCAAATGAAAGTTGCCCTTTTTACACAGCAGAATCCACTCCCTAATCAGACATAACAAAAGATCAACTCTGAAGTATTTTGTACGCAAATTGTAACAAAACAGCACTATCAAATTTTCGTCAGGCAATTAAACTTTACATCAAGCTAATTCAATTTTGTTGCTGTTTTATTCAGTCCTATGAAAAAGTTTAAATCTGCTCTTTTCTGTAAATCACAAGTTCTAGAAATCATTTCCTAACTCAGACTACTTGTTCTGCAATTTTAATAAATTAAATATCCAGCACAGAATTTCCAGGGTCATAAATCTAAAGTGATAAAATTAATCCTGTTGCTGAAGAGAAATAAATATTTTATTGCAATTTTATGAGCTTTGGTTCCCTTTTCACTCATAAGTAGATGTTGTTTAGTGGTACAAAGACAATTTGCTACTGAAAAATGTGTTAGAAACAGTACACAGTAACAGAATTCATATCTGCAGAGATGTTCACTTCTCAGAACAAAGGTTGAAGCATATCCTAAGGAAACTTTAAAAGACAATATTGTCAATAATAATACTACACTGGTTATTGTTCTTATATTCGGGACTCTGGCAATTTTTTTACTGTTATTAGTAATTTTACAACAGAAAATTTCTGAAATTGCAACCGAATGACACCAGTAAAATCAAATGTACCAAATAAAAACGAAACATACAACCATTGAGAAATACTGACCTAATTAGTCTGTTATTTTATTTCCTTTTTTTCATTCTTAGGAATACTAGGAAATTACAAGATTAAAGATGTTCATGCCTTGTTCATGTCTTGGTCTGAGATGCAAAACATTTGCAGCAAGATTCAGTTTATTCAACCTGGCACAACATACACTACATTTTGAATCTGTATTCCCAGAACTTTGCAGAGGCTGCATTGTCTACAAGACCCTGATGACTCAAAGTTGCTTAATCCAGAGGTTTTAAGTCCTATTTAAAGATATATATGTACTGTATATGCTTTATGTACTGTTTCAGTTTTTTTGCAAACAAATGGAAATGGTAGTATGCCTCAATTTGAAGACAAGATAATCCGTAATGTCTTGACAACATACTGTAACCAGAAAACTTTGTCTTCAAATGCAGTCCTGTGCACACTGAAGAGCATCAAATAGGTAGAAAGCACACACAATTTGTACTTTCCACTTTTTGTGGAAGATCTGGTACTTTTTAATGAGCATTGATGATATTTGGAGTATATGACAGATTTTTTTTTGGTCACAGATAACAAATGGAATAGCAGATTGTTAATTCACAGTTGCAATTGGTAAAGCTTTGGTTCAGGAAGACTTCACAAGGAGTTTGAAACAAGTATTACACTTATAGAAGATCAACAGAAGTTTTCAAAACTGTCTAAGTTTGTTGAAAGATTTGAAAACTTTAGGAAGAAAAATTTTATAAGCATAGACTATGATCCAGTATTTAAGCTACATACACACAAGGACCTTATTCTGTTGATCACTAAAATACAGAAAGGAAACACACGTACAATATTCCTTTTATCTGATAGCACTTCGTTATTTATGTGTTCTCCACTGTCAAATTTTACATTAAATCCATATCAAACACCTTACTCTGCTTTTCTACCTTTAGATTTTGTCAGGAAATGAGAGGTTGAAGAAGAGGATGAGAGTAGAGCAGAATAATATTGCAGGGCACTGGTATTGAGCAAAACATCCTTGAGCTCTGAAGGGTAGAGCAGCCATATGCAAAAAGGATCAAGTGCACCAGATAAGAGGGCTTTTTTTAGCCTTTAGTTAAATATTTGTGTGTTCTTAATTGAAAGATCTTGAATGGACATTACTAATCACCAACTACAAATGCAGTCCAGGGCTAGATTAATCTTTTTCTGTCCTGTAACAATGAATATAGAGTTACTCTATGAAACACGACAGGAAGGGAAAAAAATAACAAACAACAACAAAACCAAACCAAACTAAACAAACCACAACCTAGTGTCATGAAGGATAAATAGGCTCAGTGCAGAACAAGTCTGATAAAGGGATAAGCTGGGGAGAAGCTCAGGACATTATTTGCTGGAGATAAAAGAGTCTTGTTCATTGAACTGATCATAGCAGGCTGAGCTCTACAGGCACCCAACACTTCAAAAGCAGTGTGGGGACTATTTTGTTTCACTCCAACATGCAAAACTACTACAGAAAGAGAATGGTGATTAATGTGGACACTACTTTAATGATCACGCATCAGCACTTGCATGACCAACCATAAATATTTTTATTCCAGCAGTAAGGCTAGATTTGGACTGTTTCTACCATGTCTGATTGCCACTACCTCTGTCAAGAAACTGATTTCCTGCACATTGATCACTGCTCAATCCTGTGTAACAGGGTGAATTATTGTCTTTGAAATCTCAGTAGAACAAACAGTGAAATTTAGCAAAGTACTCCACTAATGTTTATTTTTCTGACAGTCCCAAAAACGCCTTTATACTTACCCCAAAGTACTCTTTGCATAATTTCTTAGTGCTGAAACCTATTGCAGCTGAATACCTGCAGAAGCTATTCTTTCAATGCACTGCTTGCAGCCTTCCTTTTCTTGGAATGCAGTGGTGTTTTGGCTTTTATCTTTTCCTACTATTCTGATAAGGAACTTCTTATATGCAGAAGAACCAGATATTTCTAAAAGAGGAAGCTATTGGCTTAGTAAGAAACCATTTCTGATAGAAGACAGCATAGAAAATGGAAACTGTCACATGGCAAAACATGCTACAAAAAGAACAGGGGAATTGTGACGTATTTTTAATGATATGAAATGAAAAGGATTGTGGCATAATTACAATTTTGGTTTATGGCACATAAAATAACAAGTCACTGCTCCTCCTTGCTCTTTTAAGGCTGGAAATGAATCAAAATTGGCATTTGTCACTGAGACAGGATAGGTTTAGACTCGACATTAGGAAAAATTCTTTCACAGAAGGAGTTGTCAGACATTAGAACAGGCTGCCCAGGGAGGTGGTTGAGTTACCATCCTTGGATGTGTTTAAAGGTCATTTAGATATCCTGCTTGAGGATATGGTTTAGGGGTGAGCAATTGTAGAGTAGGGTAAATAGTTGGACTTTATGATCCAAGGGGTCTTTTCCAACCTAAATATTTCTGTGTGATTCTGCGAAATCTCAACAGGGATGCATTTATTCTGTCTTTTTGAGGGAGGAAAAAAGGTGATAAATCTGGAGGGGGTGGGGGTGGTTAATCTTTTTACCACTTTATTCAACTAGAAGTTCTCTAATCCATCTGGATCATCACAAACAAAAGCATGAAATTGGAAGGTTCCCATGAAACTCAGTGTGAAGACTTTCCAACCAGAGATGCCATTGGTGGTAAGCACTGTGAGTAATAGTTGAAATATTGTCTTCCTCCATTTTTCTTTCCCTGTGTTCCCAGTTATTCCTGTCATAAAACATGGTACAGGTTTCTTGATTATTAAAGAAGGATTATTTGGAGGTATGAAGGGAGATTTTTCTGTGGAAGTATAGTAATGTAAAATTTCCAGGGTCTCAAAATGCATTTAGACTCTGCTGGTCCCTTCCAGAACATTAGCAGATGCAGATAAAATCTGTTGTACAAACCAGAGCTCCATCTCATTGTCCATAAATGATCTTATATAAAAAAAAAACTTCAAAGTATTTTATTTTCCTGATTGAACTTCTGTAAGGAATGGTTATAGGTAAGAATCTCAGATCTATATGGATTCATAATCCCCAGAACAAATAAACTGCTGGCTACTGACATGGTACTCAGAAGAAAAAGATAATGAAATTTTATGGCAAACATCCTGTTATAAAAAACTCACTCTATTTCTACTTGAAACAATATTTCCATGAAAAATACTTCATCTCTTTAAAAAAACTCTTTATATGATTTAACATGTTGCATTTGTACAAGATTCAATATTCAAAGCAAAACAAAAGAAAATTCTGCAACACTATGGCAATGTTCTTTTTCCTGTTAAGTGACATTATGTAAATTGACGTATCTCTTTAGAAATTTCAAAGGCACGTGATGAACCAAAGATTTTAAACCCATTGGAAAATATGTACCTGGACACAACAGCACATAAAATAGTGCTCCTTGCTCCTGCCAAAGTTACTATGCTACTGTCTTCTTGCAGAACCAAGTTGGGTTTATACAGTGCAGAAGCATCTGGCAAGAGGTAAATGGCCTATCAAATTTAAGCTTCCCTGTGAGTACCAAAAGGAACGTGACACTCAGTGAGGCTAGAACTTGCATATGGTCTCATGAGAAATTATTGCAATTGCAATTACGTAAGAAGTAAATGTAAAAGACACTGTCAAACTAAATTCTAATTGACACATTCATGCCATAAAATCACAAGCTGAATCAGAGCTCTGTCTAGAGTGAGAGCTACAACTGTCTGTTCCAATTTCTGAGAAATTAACTGTGTAGTTTGAGTGGTAGTCTATAAGTCTGAAAGTTCAAATTTACATGGAGAGTTCTGTGGGCTAAAATTCACAATTTTTTACAATGGGCCAGAATATTGTTTAGTGTTGTTCCTTGATGATCTTTTCTTAAGGGGAACTGTTAAATTCAGTTCTCAGGTTTAGGTACTGTAACCCTCAAGAAGTACACTGTGAAGATGTCAAGCAAGCATATTGCGTCTATTATCTAATTAATGTGTTTAAACAGAAGCAGGATCTTCACAAAGATAGTAATCATTCTTTCTGTTCACAGTGGGCTACTAAAGCAGCTATGTCCTATATTTTTCAATTCTGTGTATATTTCATACCCATATCAGCGTGGATTACGTGAACTGCATTTTTTTGGTTTTCATCACAGAATCATAGAATGATTTGGATTGCAAGAGGCCTCCAAAGTTCACCAAGTCTAACCCCTCCCCATGGATAGGGACACTTTCTACTAGATCAGGTTGCTCAAAACCCCATCTGTCCTGGTACGGCCATGACATGGCCTAGTACAAAACCAGACAGGCCTTAAGAAGTCTAGACACGGTCCCTTTCTCTCTCCTCCCTCCTGCAGGAAAACAGGGCAATGCAAGAAAAGAACAAAGGGGACAGGACTCCTGCATGTCTGGTAAACAAGATGTTTTTCTGGGGTGAGAGCACGTAAGTTGACCACTGCTCCCCCAGATACAAGGTCCCTGGTTCTGCCTTTATGGTTACAGCCTGGCAGAACACCTTTCGATTGGGCAGCTACATATTAGCTTCAGTGCCCCATTAGACCAACCGATCTCTGGCAATTTGTATATATACAAGTGACTTGGTAGTCACCCTTGCTTTGCCTTGCCTTGCTGAAGCCTGCTGAAGCCTTGCCTTGCTTCAGGCCTTGCTGCCTCAAGATGCCCTGCCCTGCCTCGAGTGCCTGGTCCAGAGCCTGGGATTAAGCCACGAGCCATACACATCCAAGATGGAGAAGCCACAAGCCTAGAAGCCACAAGCCTAGCCTGCTTCCCCTTGCCTCCAGAACCGTGCTGTGCCTCAGTTTACCCAGAAACCAAGCAAGCACCCATCACGAAGAGCGTCGTTAACTGCCCACCATCTGCTGAAGCCAGATCATCCTGGGACCATGAGGTACACCCTTTTTGCCAGCAATCTGCCATGCTACTCCCTACAAGAGCCCCCCAAAGCTAACACAGCAGCAGCATCAGCATCCCTATATGGGTGAAACTAGCTGTGAGTAACTAATTGTGCTGGTTTGGGGCCAGACAGATCCTCTCTTGCCCCAAAAGGGACAAAAGAATGAGACTCACACAAACGGATTGGAGAGTGATGGAAAGTTTAAATGGAAAAGCGATTGGTGAAGCTACAGAGAACTACAAACTACACAGCATAGTGGCAGAGAACATCCCAAAGCATACAGAGCCCGTTACATAATTCCCAAAGCTTCCCAATCCTTCCCTTCTTCCCATCTGAGGGTAAACCCAAACCCCCCAGGGCTCTTTCTTCCCCCTCCTCCCACTGCTAGGCAAGTCTCAGGCTGGCCACGTCTGAGACTGCCCCCCCACCCCCCATTCTCCTCCTGGCATTAGGCCTAGACAGGCCTAAGAGACCTTGAGGATACCCCCCCGGCATTACCCGATAAGAGAGGACATCTCCCGTGGGAGCAGAGAGGGAAGAAAGAGGAGGAGGATGACTCTGCCAATGGCTTTATAGGGTGCAGGATTTATGGGTAGAAATACGCCGTTTCCTGTGTCCACCCCTACTGGGTGGGCACCTGGGACACCAGAGGTGTATCTCATGCAGCAGTGGCAGGGGGCACCCAGCCTAAACTGCCACACTAATTCACTGCCCTTTGGGTTTAACAGTTCTTATTGAGCCTCCCTCCATTGTAATCAAGCGCTATCTGCTCTTGGGGACTTTCTCTTTCCAAGTTGTTGCCTCCTAATTTGCATAGAATAGTTTGTATTTTGCCCTAAGACTTGCATGTATCTTCCAACTGTACAACGATCCTTTTAATGAGTTTTGGCATATTTCATTAATAAAGGGTTACTATTTTTATTAATACCTGTTTGCCATATCATTTATTATTTATTGTTGTGTGGGTAATTAAGAAATATTCCTCCCCTCGACCACCACACCATCCAACCTGAACTTGAACATTTCCAATGATGAAGCATATATAACTTCTCCGAGCAACCTGTTCCGGAGTCTTACTGCCCTTATTTATTAAAAAAATATTCTTTATAGATAATCTAAATTTACTCTTTTCCAGATTTAAACAGTTGTGCCTTGTCCTGTCACTACAGTCCCTGGTAAAATTCTTACTTCAACGTTCTTGTAAGATTTACTAAAAGGCCTCAATAATGTTAACCCAGAGCCTGCTTTTCTAACACCACCAATTCTCTTTGTCTTTCTTTGTAGAAGAGATACTACAGCCCACTGGTCATTTTCTTAGCCCTTCTCTGAATTTACACAGTATGTCCATGCCTTTCTTATACCGTGGTCCCTAGGGAATGCAAAGTAAGTACACAGTTTCTTCTGCTCTGAGCAATCTATGTTATTAAATGGTGATTTTGACAGTGCTTTAGGTTGTTAATTTATTAACAAGTTTCTGAGTTATTCTCGGATATCAGGTCTTGAACAGGAGATTTTCTTGTGTAAGACTGCATAGCTTACAGGTACTTGTGGTTTCTTCAATATTACTCTCTAAATATGCCTACCATTACCTACAAATTCTAAGACATGTAATCCAGTAACTGGTGTTGTCATTCACATGCCTATGAAGGTTCTAATTACATACCTTCTTGTGGCCTTTTGCTTAATTCACATTGAGTTTTTAGGGAAATTCAGTTATTTGATAAGCCACAGACATTGCTCCACTACCTATGGAAACATACTCCATATACACTAGCACAACACTACATGCCTAGAAACAACAGATTTTTTTTTTTTTTGCCAGAGCTACTTTCTGCTCTGTCTAGGATATCAGAATTAGGTTCTGGACAGAATCCCACTAAAACACACATCAAAGAATAATTTGACCAAATCTCTAATAAGAAATGTGGGATTTTCTTCAAGTTTGTGAAAAAGTTTGTTGGCACAAAACCAAAAAATGCATACATATGCATATATATATATACGTACCTACCTATGCATGCATAGGTATATATATATATGTGTGTGTGTGTAGATATAGATATAGATATATAGATGCAGGTATCAGTTTTGCTTTCTGAAACTTCATAAAGCCCCCCCTGCCACAGAACCAAACATATTGAAATGGATTTTTATGAAGATATTGAAATAACAACAAAAATATATGGGGCTTGTTTCTCTTGAGGGTTCAATTATTTTGAGTGCTGGTAGCAAGTTTAGATTAATAAATCTAACCTTTCTTTTCCAAGCAATAGTTTGATCACATAGTGATGAGAAAGGGTTAGAGAATGGAAGAAAAATGTTTGCATTGCAACAGGATAATGAAAATGCAGAGGATGCCTTTGCTTTTTACAAAGTGAGAAATGACTTTTCCATTTTTATTTTCCATTTTGATTGTGTGATGGCAAGAATCTCTTCTAAGACTGGTTAAGTCTGGGTTTTGTATGATGTTCTTAAATAATTTTTCAAAGTTTGAAAGATTTCTTCAGCTTTCCAACTAGAAATCCATGATATACTCAAAATGCAATTCAAGCTATAGTGGCAGCATATGCTTTTCAGCAATACAAATGCCTGATGAAGAAGTGTGGTGACCCCATTTTATGTGAAATATGAACTAAGAAAGAGAAGTCCCCAGCCCACAGGGTTTCTATCCAAAACAAATTTATGATGTTTTCCAACTGGTTTACACAAATAAACTTATCAAGGATGTCCACTATGACCTACTTTGAAACCTTTGTAGATCTTTTTATTTGTCCATTTGAACCATGTTTTTCACTCTTCCCTTCTAAAATATTTCTCAGCGGTCTGAAATCTTCCATCATTAATTCTCGTCAATTTTTCTCCTTCTTTTTCATTTAGAAGAGAGGCTATCAATCACACAAAATTGAGATACATAATTTTGTTTTATTTTATCATGATAAAGTTCTTCACTAAATACAAAGCAGCTATGGCTAACCTTGCAAGCAATTCCATTTGGGAAAAAAAAATAAAAAGAGAGAGAAAGCAAAATTTGGCTTTATGATATAAGTTTGATCATTTTATTCTGAAAGCAAATCACTTAACAATATTTAATAATATACTGTTTAGATGTTTTCCAATTTCCACAAGTATCCATAGATGTTACTTTGAAATCCATGAGTATTTTTGGAGTCCAGTAAACCAGTAGTTACATTGCCTTTCGTTAGCATTGTTGTTTCTCTCTGATTATTGAAATATTTTTTAAGATTCGTTAGAAAGTTTGATAAGTAGTTTTAAAACTAAAAATCTTAAGTGAGGAGTTATCCACTCACCCCACTTCAATAGACAAAAATGTGGATAAAAAGGTATTTTATGTATCCAGTCATAGTAATGTAGAAGACAAAGGCGGCAGACATGAAGTTGTGACTGGTCTAAAGAAGGTACAATGCAATGCAGCTGTTTGAACCTGAACATTACAGTAAGAGTCAAATGCAGACATGAAAACAGTAGCATTTAGCAGCTTCCAACCATGAGATAACAGAATGTTTAAAGCCAAATTATAGTTGCCCTTAAAAAAGGTATGCTGTCAGAATTACACTCCTCACGTAAATTCTTTCTCTGCCCTTCTTCAGCTGTATGAATATTGTGTTATGGGTAAGATCCCAATGTCTGCCCATGTCAGAGTACAGAGTTCTTACTGGAACTGTTTGATAAAACTAACATTTTGTGCTTTTCCACTTTCCCAGTAAGGTTTGATGTCCTATAACAATAGATGTAACAGATTTGGGATTGTTGGTGATAAATGCACTAACTGCAAGTGATGGAGCTGAAGTTTATAAATCCTGGGTAAGATCCAACAAAGTTGGAGATAAAAATCCTTGCAATAGGGCTGATATGAAATAATAATGCTGGCAAAAGTTGTCGTGTATTGATTGCACAGTTCTTAACCAAGAAGGTGTCCCCATCTTGGATGGAGGACAAAGAGCACAGACTGCAGACCATCCTCATCACTGCAAAGTTCACAGTCTTTTCCCCCAAAGAGATGTGCCTCTCATGACTTCTTATAGCCTGTCTGTCTCTGCCTTCTCGGTAACGTTTAACATGATTTCAGCGGCAAGATGAGTAACAATTGCAGATGTTTAACATGTACTCCATTTGGCTCACTAATCCCTCCTAATGAGGGGTGTAAACTTCAATAATAAAATTCTGATAATTTGTCAAAGGTCTTTGCTCTGGCACTCTAGGCTTTGAAATTTGTTTTGAGGCTGCATGTTTGTTTAGCCTTGCTTCATTAGTTTTAGTTGTCCTGGTTTAAGGCCAGACAGATCCTCTATTGCTCCAAGAGGGGCAAAAGAATGACATTCATACAAATGGATTGCAGAGTGATGGAAAGCTTAAATGGAGAAGCCATTAGTGCTTTACAGATGCTACAAAGGATAGTGGCAAAGATATCCCAAAGCATACAGAGTCCCTTACACCCAAAAGTCCTCCCAACACTTCCTTTCTCCCCACCTGAGGGTCTACCCAAAACTCCCAGCGCTCTTTCTTCCCCCCCACTACTGCTAGGCTAGTCTCAGGCTGGCCAGGTCTAAGACTGCCTCCCCTTTCTCCTGCTGGCATTAGGCCTAGACAGGCCTAAAAGGCCTTGAGATACTCCCCTACCGTTACCTGAGAGGGAGCATCTCCCATAGGAGCAGAGAAGGAAGAAGAGGAAGAGAATGACTTTACAGATTTATAAGACGCAGAATTTATGGGTAGAAATACACTGATTCCTGTATCCACCTTATTGGTTTGGACACGCGGGACACCGGAGGTTTAACTTATGTGGCAGTAACAGGAGGTGCCCAGCCTAAACTGCTACATAATAGAAACAGGTCTGTCTTCAAAGGACTCCCTCCTTCAGTCATTTTGCAGGCCAGCCTCACAGATCTTCATTTCCTGAATGTAAGCATTCAGACCTTGCTCCTGAAGCACGCTAAATTAACTTCTATTCCTGTCCCACAGTAAACTAGGCAGTTATCCAACAAGACAGAAGTATTTTAGTTCTAGTGTTTTACTTAACAAAATCACTGCTACAACCTTTGAATAAGTGCAACAAGCAGGCTCAGTGTTAATAGTACTACCCTTGCAGGGAGGTGTGGTCAGTGGATAAGTCACTACATTTCTACCTGCTCTTACAGGTTTTTACTGCCCATTTTTTAAATACAAAGTTAGTTTTCTGAAGGATACACAACATTTAAAAATTAAGAGATCAGTTCCTAGACAGCCATTGTAAATATGTGTAGCACTGACAAATGTATTTACACTCACTAAACCATCAGTATCTAATATTCAGAATATCACATTTTAGCTCCTTTTTCTTGTTTTATATACCAAAATGAGAAAATACATATTCAGAAATACACTGATGCATATATATACCATATACATTCTGTTGGCATCTCTGTGATTTATTGTAAAACCACATATAAAATAAGTTTCTTTCTATCAGCTTAGAGAATCTATTTTCCAGCTTCTAGTCATACCCAGGATTTATTAATGACTCATGATAAAAAAATAAGTATGTATTTTTCAAAAATTATTAATGGTATTTCCTAAGACTTTGTCTCAGTTAAATTTTTTTTCTCTTTTAATTACACTTCTAATTATGACCTTTTCCTTAGTTTCAGGAAAAATTTTAATATTTTCAGGCTAATGATAAGAACTTTTGCTTTGCAACTGCTGTATTAATAAAGCTGATCACTGAAATTTTAATACCAAAAAACACAGATGAAAAATCCTAATTTACTTTTGGAAAAACAAGTCATAATTCTCCATAGACATTCTGTGCCAGCAACACCTGAAATGTGTAATGACAGATGATATTGTGCGTGATGAATATTTCATGAATTTGCTGATTCTCAGATTTTAAATTCATATAAAAAGAGTAAGTGCACTTTCAGAGGGACACTTATATTTATACCTACAAAGTCCACATATGTGTTTTAACTGCACTTGTCCAGTACAGATCACAGTCAAAGCTTAGCCAATCAGCATCTCTGTTATAATATATTTAAGAGGGGAAAACCTGTTGAGTGAGTAGGGGAGGACTGTGTGTTGTTTTTCTCCTGAGGAGGAAGGAGCATCAAAGACAATATGGACCACATCAGGACTGACTGCGACTCTCATTCTCTGCTTCACTGTGCCACTGGAAGGGGGGAGGAAGTAGATGGTCAGAAGCAGAGTTGGGCTCAGCAAGAAAGGAGGGGTGAGAAAAAGTTCATTTAAGATCTTGTTGTGTTTATCCCACTCTACTGGAGAATTGGTGGTGATTTTGTTCTGTACATTCATTATTCCTTCTGTGCCCTTCCCCGCTCTCCAGCCCAGAACAAGTCAATGATTATAACTGGTGAATAAACAAGCCTTCCTGAAGATTTTTCTTTTCACTTAAGCCTTGTGAAGAGGTTATTAATTTATTAATTATGAAATATGAATTATGAAAAACATTTTTATTAATTATTAAAATATTAATAGCTGGATAATCACTATTTTATATACAGATTCTAGTGCACCGTTGTGAAAACATATCCCATAACTGGTTTAATATGTACAATTTAACCCAATTAGAATATTTACAGAATTACTTTCTAATTCAGGGAACGAAGGGTGCGGTTCCGTCTCTTGCCCACCAGACGGCTACCTGACAAGGCACTTGGCGGCTTTAGCTATGTACACAGAAAGATTTACAACGTTATCAAAAGCAATTCAAGCTGGAATATCATGCAGCTAGGCGCAGGTGCTTTGAACTGAAAATTAGTGAGTGTTACACACATGAAAGATACACTGTGTCTTTGCAGCAAAGTAAACTACTGGGTTATGTGGGCTTCTCGCTGCCAGCTTACTGTCTGCCTGGGGCTGGCCCGGCGCTGGTCCGTTCTGGGTGGGGGAAAGCTCCCAGGGCAGGGTGATGGTTCCCGGTAGGCAGGGTTGGAAGTCCTGATCCCGGCAACAGTCTTTGGGGAAGGGGTGCAGCTATGCAGAGCGGCAGTTCCCCTTTGCTCAAAGTGGAGCTGACAATGCTGATTCTTCTCGGCGACTGCTTCCTGTTCAAGGTTACGAGGCAGTCCTTTGCTTAACTCAAAAGAGAGCAGACGGAACTCTCTCTCTCTCGGGAAGTCCCAGGTTATGTTACCCTGATGGCCCATGGCTGCGGAGCGGTGAAGAAGGTGGCTCCCTTTGTGTCCCGCAAACGGCGGGGTCACGCAGGGTGGCTAAGCGTGATCCCTGCTTATACCAGCCAGTACCCATGAAGTCACGGCTGCTCAGTCTACTGCTTATAGCTGTAACACATGTTGAACTGCCGGGCTTGGGTTAATCCCTCCCCCCCTGGGCTAAAGGCTTACCCTGGAGAGTCCAATCCTCTTTAGGACTATGCGGAGTCTTCTTCTGATCTGCTGGAACTGGGCTTTTGATGCTGGCTTCTGTAGCTTCAGTGAACAGATCTCCTTTGCAAATTCCTCAGGCAAAATGAGGCATGACAGCCTTCCTGGGATGCTGGCTTCTTCTCTGTGTCTAGAGGCTGCTAGTATGCATGCATGTGGGAGTGAGAAGACTTACAGGCAATGGCTTAAGCGCTGTGAGCTTACAAAGCTCAAACAAAGCAAGAGCGTGCAAAGCTCTGGATAACAAAAGGAGAGAGCAAAAAGAGAGAGCAACTTGTAAACAAGCAGGGTAATACTTAAAAGTTTCTCAAGGCTGGATGTGGCCAATGGGCACACTTATCAACAAACTGCTTTAGCCTATAGAAAGCAGGAAGCTAGAATTTTGCCTTTAAATGGAGCGTGAGCATGTCATGCAATGGGTGCAAGTAGTTGTTTACCCCTGAAGAAGACAGGTTAGTGTCTGGGCCTTTGTCCCCCACTCCAAAAAGGAGGGTGGAAGAAAGAAACTTGCCCAAACATGTTAGGACAAGTTTGCCAGTATTTGAGGGCATAATTCTGGGCATATGGTGCCTTCACCACAAACCTTTCATTGCATTTTATCTCCTCAACTAGTTGGAGGGGTGTAGGAGTGAATTAATAGCTAGGTGGTGATTTTGATTTTGTCGTGAAGGCATCACATGCCCAGAATTATGCCCCCAGACACCAGCTAACTTGTCCCAACATGTTCTGGGAAGTCGCCCCTTCCACCCTCCTTTCAGAAGGGGAAGACAAAAGGCTCAGGCATCAGCCTGTCTCCTAAGGAGCAAACAACTGCAGGCACCCATCTCAATGGGATGCCTGTGCTCTGTCCATCTACGGGCATAATTCTAGCTTCACCTTTCTATAGGTGGAAGCAGGTTGTTGGCAAGTGTGCCCATTGGCTAAGTCCAGCCTTGAGTGTCTATAAGTATTGCTCCATTTTGGTGCCACGTTGCTCTCTCCTTTTGCTTTCACCCATCATGCAACTCGCGATTGTGTAAACTGAGCTTTTCCACTCGCAAGCATACTTGGAAGCCTCTGCGAACATGGAAGCCAGCCCATGGAGTGTGCATCAAGGACCCGCAAAGGATGACCCCGTCACCAGACGCGCCGTAGACCCAGTCAAAAGCGACTGAGGGAAGTAAGCTGTAACCCAAAGTGGGAAGGACTAGGCCAAGCCTGGCAGTCCAGTGACATTTCCATGGATGCTATCGCACAAGTCATCCATGACTGTGACACTTGGCGCACGTTGGGCGCCAAAAATAAAAAGTGTGTCAGTGTGAGCTGAAATTCCCCCCCCACCAACAATAACCAGGCTAGCCCAGTCTGGAAGCAAATGAAAAGCTGTATTTACAAGCAGATGAAATGCAATGAATATGTACAAATATACAAAATTCACAACATTTACAAATATATACAATCAACAGAGAAACACAACCGATCTCCCTTTGCTTCCCCCCAAGGGGACCCTCCCAAAGGGGCCTCCCTCTCCCAGGAGCTTCCCCCCCAGACCCCCCTGGACAGAGAAGCAGAGTTTAGTTAAGCAGAAAGTTGTTAACTTAGCTGCCAAGGTCAGTACGTGTTATCTTCAGCCAGAAGAGAAAAAGAAAACAGCAGCCAGACAGCCCAGCAACTGCCCCCACTGCCGAACGCAGAATGTGCAGAATGCCTACTTTGTTTTGGGTAATAGTTCTTAAACATTTCTATCTATCCAATGGAAGTGTTTAGAACAATCGTTACTTTGCCTTCTTACACCCAATAGTGACTTATTTACATTCTTTCACTTTCTCTGTTCTGAACTTTGCAAGGAAAAATTAAAAAGACAGTTTCAAACCACCACATCCAGAAACGCTGCAAGCTAATTAAGTAGCCATAAGCAGCCAAATAAGCAGAAACGCATCTTGCATGACCCCACTGACCACGGGAGTGAGAAAGGGAGCTGCCCCCTGTAGCTGCTCTGCAGCCCGTATCAGGGTGAAACACCCGGGGTTTCCCCAAGGGAAAACAGAGAGCAAAAGATTAGCCTCTCCATTGAAGTCAAGGCAATGACTGTACCATTATAATTTAAATGGAAGCAGTCGCCCAGAGAAGCAGCAGTCAGCTCATCTTGAGCCGAGCCGAGAGGGGGAAGCATCACGTCACCACACCCTCCACCGGAGACCTGCCTACAGGAAAACTGTCCTCGTTTGTAGGGCCGAGCATCGAAAAGACCTGGCCCTCCTGAGCCGTCCTCTGGTCAGGTAGCCAGCCCCTCCTCGCAGACTGCAGGAGAACAAAGAAGCGAACTGCCCTTCCCGCAGACTGCGGGAGGAGAAAGCCAAACTTGCCCCCCCCCCCCCCCAAAGAGCCAGGAGGGAGAAAGAAAACGCCGCCTGAACAGGGTCAATCTTGGGCAGAAGCAGATACCCAGCGAGCCTGCGTGATTCGGCAATTTGTCTCGCTGCATGTATCTTTCATGTGTGTAACATTTAGTAACGTTCTAGTCAAAGCGCCCGTGCGTAGCCGTGTGATATTTCCAGCTTAACCTGCCTCGTGACCACATTATAAATATCTCTATACCTAACTAGCAGCCGCAAGTGCCTTGTCAAGTCTCCATCTAGTGGACAAGCGGCAGAACTGCATCCTTTCGTTCCCTTAATTAGAAATTGACTGTAAATATCATAATTGGGTATAATTGTAAATACTAAATCAGTTATGGTCTATATTATTACAACCATGCATCCAAATCAATATATATAAAGTAATTAATCTAATATTAATAATAATAAACAATAATGTCATAACTCATATTTTCATAATTCATAATTAATAATCATCATCCCCCATCCTGTATTCCCCTCTCCACGACAATTTCCAATTTGGCAAGTTCAAATCATGATCTGATAAATTCAGCTCAAAACTTCTACAATATGCTCATTTTGGCCCTACAGTTTAAGAAGGATGTGAAGGTCCTTGAATGCATCTAGATGAGAGAAATAAAGCTGATAAAAGGGCTGAAAGGAATGTCATGTGAGAAACGGCTGAGGACTCTATGTTCCTCTAGTATGAAGAGAAGGATGCTGATAGGCAACCTTGCTGCTCTCTACAGCATCCTGAGGAAGGGAAGTGGAAAGGGAGATGATAATCTCTTCTCCCTGGTATCGGTTCATGGGATAAGTGGGAATAACTCAAAGCTGCATCAGGGGAGGTTCCTAGAGAGATAGCTGATGCCCCATGCCTGTCAGTGCCTTAAGAAACACTTGGTTCAAATAATTGTCACTTACTTAAAAGTGGACTAGATAATGGACTTAGTAGAGTACTGTGGGATAAAGCTCTGGAGGGGAGAGGGGCCCAAGAAATCTGTTTAGTATTCAAGGATCACCTCCTCTGAGTCCAGGAGCAATGAATCCCAACAAAGAAGAAGGTGGGCAAGAAGGCCAGGAGTCCTATGTATATGAATGGGGAGTTCCTGGACACTATCAGTTCCAAAAAGAAAGCCTAGAGAGGGTAGAAAAAGCGACAGGTAATTTGGAAGGAATACAAAGAAGTTGTGCAGGTAGCCAAGGATCACATTAAGAAAGTTAAGGCCCAAAGACAATTAGATCTGAATAGGGACATCAAGGGGAGCGAGAAAAGTTTATGCAAACACATCAATCACAAAAGGAAGAACAAGAAAAACGTGGTCCCTGTCTGGAAGGAAACAGGGGACTTGGTCACACAGGATGCAGAGAAGGACAAGATACTCAATTACTTTTTTTCCCGTGGTTTTCGATGGTGAGATCTCTCACCAACCATCTGTGATCCAGAAGACAAGTAATAGGACTGCGAGAACAAAAATCTGCCTGCTGTAAGAGAAGGCCTGGTTCAAGGCTATCAAATACCTGAAGATGCATAAGTCCATAGGACGTAACAAGATCTATCCACTGGTCTTGAGTGAACTAGCAGGTAAATCTGCAAAGACACTTCCCATCATATTTTAGAAGTCATGGTGGTTTGCTGAAGATTCTGCTGGGAGACATAATCCTCACTTTCAAAAAGGGAGGTAAGGAAGACTCAAGGAACTACAGGCCAGTCAGTGTCACCTCATTGTCTGGCAAGATAACGGAGCAGATCCTTGTGAAGATTCTATTAGGGCACATAGAAAAGAAGCTGCTGGTTGGTGGCAACCACCATGGCTTCACCTAGGACAAATCCTGCCTGAAAAATTTAGTGGCTTTGTATGATGAAGTCATAACATTAGTGGATAAGATAATAGCAACTAACTTCTTCTTCAACTTGGGCAAAGCATTTGACAAGTGTTCTGCTTGACATCCTGGTCTCTAAATTGGAAGGACGTGGATCTGATGGATGGACCATTTGGTGGATAAGAATTTGGCTAGATGGCTGCTCTCAAAGAGTTGTAATCAATGGCTCACCGTCCAAATAGAGACCTGTGACAAGTGGAGTCCTTCAGGGATTTGATACTGGAACCAGTGTTGTTTAACAACTTTGTTGGTGGCATGGACAGTGGGATCGAGTACACCCTCAGCACATTTGCCAACAACACCAAACTGTGTGGTGTGATCCACACTAGATGATCATGAAGGTCCCTTCCAACTCAAGCATTCTATGATTCTGTGATAGATGATTTCATCTGTTTCATTTTCACTCTGCCTCATCTTGTTTTGTTTTTCTTATTCACACATTTTCACAAGAACTTTGAGTTCTTTAACATGCCTAATAGAGAATCTTCTTCTCTAGTCAAGGCATTCTGTGAGTCAAAAAATTCTGCTTTTACTTCTGTGCTCTTACTGTACTTGTTCAGGGTTACAGAAATCAATGCTCCAGCCTGTACAAGGATAGAAGGAGAAGGTGTTGTGTGCACAGTTATACCTAGTGTTTACTTCCTGCCCTGTGTTTAGAAAGGTACTTTTCTTTTCAGAGTAATGGCAATGTAGATGTTGATCCTAATTTATCTATAAGCTTTATGTTGTAGCAAGTAGGAAGTCACTGCAAGGCATATATCTACTATGTAGATTTGAGAGCAAAATAAACATGTTGATCTTCAATTCCCTCCTATTTTAGCTTTCTTCTTATCAGAGGATGTCATCATTCAGCACAAGGACAAAATGCCTGCATTTTTGTCAGAAATGTAGGCAGTGTTGTAATGAAACAAATAGCCTCTAGGAGAAAAAAAAATGGAAGCATTTCAAAAATCTTAACATGTAAAAAAGGCAATTTCAGAACTCTGTATGTCAAATACCCAAATAAGGTGAAAAAGAGTCCTTTGGAGAAACAGCTTTCTTACTCCCCCAAACTGCAATATTTTACTGAATAACTGATTACTCATGTTAATCATAAAATTTTAAGATACTCTGTTTCTTCTAATGTAATCTGTATTTTTATTTTTAATATTATTACACCATTTATTTTCTTTACTATTCATGATATTTAGCTACAGTACAGCACACAGATTGAAAGCAGAGGCCTGCTACTTTGAAGAGGCATGTAAGCTGAACGATTGGTGTTTTCTTCCTACAGCGCATCGCTGACTAAAAACTTTATTTCACTTAGGATTTTTGGTTTCTCATTTCTCCATTAAAATCAAGGTAACATATCATCTGAAATATCTTTGAATTGTAATAATTCCAAGAATAATAAGAAATACAATGTGTACTGTTCTGATGAGAAACAGTTATTTGCCCCTTATATGGTTTGGGAAAGTAATTGCATCTTTTTAAAGCTATAAATGATTTGATGCTATTGCCATAGTTTTTATCTGTAAAACATCACGTTGATTCTCCCTGATTTTACTCTTTTATGGATTCAAAATTGTGAATATCTGGTTAAGCAGTTAAAGAAACCCATGGTGTAAATCTTTGGTGTGAACTCTGAAACATAGAAGAAATGTGTCTTTAATCACAAAATTTTCAAAAGAAAATATAGGAAATCTTGCATGTATTTCTGTGTGTTACATGTTTTGCAGGATAACAGTTATTGCTTTGGCAGCTTCTACTACCATATGTGCACAATAAGTAAATGAATATAAAATTGAATGAACACAAAAAAGAATGCTAAATCCACCCAGCTTAGCAAATCCATCCTCCCATCTGCTGTGTGCTGGAGCATGAACAGAGCATTGTTTGGAGCATAAGGATTAGCAAAATTACAGTCCTAGTGAACAACATGGTCATGTGGATGAAATGATTATTTATTAAAGTCGGTGTATGATAATTGGTTTACCAGAGATTGTGTTTACTCAATTCATTAATTTAATTCAATGACTGAGGAAACTGTATAATTATTTCTGTTGAACAGATCAGCAGTTATATACACAATAAATAATGTTTTAAATAAATCAGTTGTGAGGCTTCTTTTTTTGCTTATTGATTAAAAATGAAATTACTATAATTAGTTTTCTTTATAACCCATTTCTATTTTAATAGTAGAACTAATCATCTATGAAGATGAAGAGCATAAAATATCTTTTCCAGTAGAACTGGAAACAAGCTTGAAAGTTGCTGGTTGTACTTAAGATGCAGTGTCAAATTTCTCAAGTGACCCTGATTGATGTTCTGTGATGTCCTAACACTTGATAGGTTTACATCTATGATATGAGCGATTTCATTGTTACATTGTTCCTGTGTCTTCTGCTAGTTCAATGTGAACTGAAACACTTTTGATTTTATTTATGTGTTTTCCATGTAATGTATTCCATCTTTGGAACAGAGGCAACAACTACTTTTAAAGATTGTCAGGATTGATTAGTGAGACTGATGAAAACCAGGTAGATATATGCATACATAAAACATCAGCATTTTCAACACTGATAATATTCTTACTTTTAGAAATCTCGAGGTCATTCTTTCTTCTAATGTGTCTTTTGTAGTTTGTTTTTTTATATATTCCAATTTCTGTATAATTTGTCTTTGACTGTCTTCCAAAACTACTTCGGGCCACACAACAAGTAGCATAAATCTTACTCTATGGCACTTATGTCAAAGTTATAGAACAGAAGCAATGTTTTTCTTTTTTTCCTCTGGTGGCATCTAGGTTCCGATTTCTTCTCAGATGTTTCCAGGCCTTTTTACACAGTGGTAATTGAGAATGACCCAAAATAAATATTTTTGTTACTCACTGTTCCTTTCACATGAATAAGATATTACGCATTGATGGAGAATTAAATCATCAGTGGAGAAGTTTAATTTTCTGTAGTAGATGGAAGTAGCAATAGTATCCTCGTTGTACTCCTTTAAGTAATAGAATTTGAAGAGGAAATATTATTTGAAAGAGGAACCTTTCTCTCTTCTAATGGGTATGTTCTGCAAAACAATATTTGAGAAAAGAATTAGAACCCTCAGGTACATTCTGTATGATCTCATATGAGATGAATGTGGCAGCAAATAGAAGCTTAAGGTAAATTCTTTTTCTTTCTCCAAGCAGCGATGGCCTTCTTGTGAAGACAAGATTCATAATATCGCACTTTTGGAAATGACACATCACTATGCCACTCTTGATGCCTCATTTCTCAGTTTTGTCACTTTTCTGTCTTAAATGAGACTTCCCTTAATTTTCTTCCTCATCTACTCAGAAGGTATTAACTAGCTGTTGACAAGATAGTCTTTTCCAACTTAAATTATTCTATGATTTCTATGATTCTATGAAGAAGCTTGCTTTGGCACTCTGATCCCAGTTTCTTCCCAGTTTCTTTTGCACTTTCCCAGTGACATTGAAATTCCCATCCCCGTTCCCTTTAGTACATGATCTGAACATATTCTAGTTTGGTAGAGTTTTGTACGTAGTTTATGTTACTTGTCTTTTTCCTTGTTCAAAAAATCCGGACAAGAGGTGTGACATCAATATTTGTCACTGTATTTATGTTATTATTGATACTAGTAGAAATTAATGATTGATATAACTTCATATTCTAAACAAATCTGCTGAGTTTTTAAACATTTTTTGGATAAAATTAATATAACCTCAGTTCTTTTCTGAAGCGGTACTGTGAGCAAGGTTTGTATTCTAACAATGTAGATGTGGTAAAATAGGTTCTTGTGTGGAAACATGGTTTCCTGATAGATAAGATTGTGTGGTGTCTTACCAGAATGAATCTATCTGTTTACTTTCTTTTTCATAGCAGAACTATTTTCAGTGGCTCATAATTTGAAGTCAGATGATTCAAGATTTTGACATTAGAAAGAAACACAGTAAATCCAATTAGGATTTTTCCAGAAAAACAGATTGATTGGTCAAAACTAATATTTTTCACTTATTCCTAGACAGTAATTTTGACAAAGTTGTAATTTTTGTGGAAAAAAAAAAGTAAAAACAAAACCAGACATCCACTGTATAACTACTTATGACACTCACCTGGGGTATAAGACTGTACCTACAAGAATCTTAAGACAACAACTAGGAAAATGTGTTTAAGCACAATGTGCTTTTTAATGAACGTTGGTTACCTGTAAGATGCTAGCGTGTTGATCACAGTTATCCACATTGTTTTCAACACAGATTGACTTCCATCTCCTAACAAATGTCATACCAAAACAAAAAAATTACTGTCACATAATCATAAAACACTTCACGCTGGAAAGCACCTGTGGAAGACATCCTGCCCAACCCTTGCTGAAAGCAGAGCTGACATGGACCAGGTTTCTCTGAACTAAGCCCAGTCAAGCCCAAATACTTCCAAAGTTTGGGATTCTACAGCTTCTGTGGTCATCTTAGTCCGACGTTTGGCAACCCTCATGTTGAAAAAAATTCCATTATATATGTAATTAAAATTCTGCTGTAGTAATACCTTTGTAATATAACTACAGTGACAGCTGAAATAGATAGGAGCAGTTAGATATACGTAGACCAGCTATATAGCAAGCAGGAATATACTCAGATATAGGCAATGCAGTAAAATAAATGTGAATTTACTCTTCTGATGCTTACTGACAATCCTTTGCAAGCCCAGGATGGCAATTTGGTGATACATTTTGTGTATACAAATATTTCTACACTTGAAGAGGTGTGAGCCCACTGTAAACATTCTGTACAAAAAGGGTAAGTGAGCTAAGGTGATGTGTTTCCCGTCATATTTAGTTTATACAGAAATAACCAGCACAAACACAAGTCATTGGAAAGATGTCTCAGAAGATGATGAGCTGATGTTTTCATGTTTCCTGAAAGTAAACTTCTGTAAAGTCCAAATGCCTTTTCTTAGTGAGTAATAGCTCAAAAGAAGACTTTTTGACTCAGAAACAAAGATGGCAAAGGACCAGTCTATCATTTTTCAAACTAATTTAACTGCAATACAAGTTGAAAACATTTTGAAGTAGCAAACTCTAAATGAAATAATAGAAATACTTATTTTCCATTTTAATCTATTTTTCCACTATTCCTTTAGTCTTATTGTTTAATTATTTTTGGTTTTAACATTACTTTTTATGTTTGCAAAGAAGAACAGCTAATTTATGCAATATTTCTGAGATCAAAGTAAGATTTTAGTTTCGCTATTTTGAACCAAGGTATATTCCACACTCCTGAGGTTCTGGAAAACAATCAATAGGTAAACTCTATCTGTGCATCAGTACTGATCTGCAATCATTTCAATATGCCAGGCTTACCTCCTCCAGTACACTTAACAAGTTCATACAGTTTTGCCTTTTTTCCCCAAATTAATTACAATGAAGCTATCAGTCTGAGCATTTGCTTAAGCACTGCAGTTAAATTTGAACTCTCACAATGTAAGGCATGATTCTACCAAAGTCACAGCGCCTTTGAAACTGCTTATGTCTTATTGGTTAGCACATAGTTTTTCCAATGTATGAGTAAGATTTGGAGGTCATTCCTTCATTTATCAAAACCCGTTAAGTCTGACTTATAATGACACCAACACTTAAGTCAGTTCTTTAAATCCATTGTATGAAATACAAGTTTTAGAGTTATTTTTGAATTGCATGTGAAAATCAGTAATGAGCATTTTTCTTTTCATTTTTGTAAGACAGCACTGAATGTGACTGAAGAAAGGGGGATATCAGATTCTCAAAAAGAGAGTTGACTGAAGGAATTGATTTAGGGACCAGAACCCCAGACACTGTCTTACTGACAGAAGGAGATGCTTTAACCCTGATGGGCAGCAAACCCTGGGAACAAAGTGCAGCTAGAAAGGAAAACACAGACAGGTCGGCTCCCTAGAGGCCACTGTGACCTAAGGGAGTTATGCAGGGACCTGATAACAAGAACAAAACAAAACTTAGGACAGAATTGTGGAATCCCTTTATCTCTTGTTTGACGTTTGCTTAAGCCTTCTGAAAAATATATGCGTTCGTGTGATACTTTCTCTCTGTAGCCAATCATGAATTTACAACTGTAGTATGGACATACGAATGACCAATTACAAGCTGCCTTCTGATATTATGTTAATCTATAAAGAAAAAACTTTGCACAATAAATCGACACATGGCTTGCATCAGGCCTCGTCCCGTCTCTCACATCGCAGCAGTTGACTTGTATTTTTATTTAGAAACAAGGATGAGAATGACAGTTTGTCAAATAAAAATTGATATCCTGACATTGTACTGTATCATGTCATTGAATCAATATATGTTAGCATCAGATTATGTGATATGATAACACATTTGTCAGAATATCAGTTTACATGACAGTGCCACACTGGTTTGTTGAGTTTCCTTAAAGAAGCCCTGCAGTTTCACAAGCTTAAATAAATCTGGTCTAAAAACCTGCAATAGATAAAATGTATTTTTTAAAGATATTGGAAGATATGCAACATTTAATGAAAGTTTTAATTTAATTTTTTTAATAATTCTGAACAAAATACAAGTTTTAATGCTTTGCTAGTTTTTGGTTATTGTTTTTGTGTGTGTGGGTTTTTTTTATGGTAAAGTGTTATATTGTTGGAATCATTCTAGCTGGAGAGGACCTCAGGAGATATGTAGTTTGACTGCCTTCTCAGTGTAGGGTCTGTGTTTGAATTCAGAAGGGGTTGTTCGGTGCATTGTCCATTTGTGTTCCAAAAACTTTCAAAGGACAGAAATGCCACAATTTGGGCAACGTGTTTCACTGCTTAATTAGTCTCATGGAGAAAAGTCCCATCTCAGTGTATGATTATTGCCTCTTGTTCTGACTCCAACTCTATGTAGGTGTTGGGTGACTGCTTTCTGATCTGTTCCTCCTCCAAGGTGAAAAAGGCTTGATTCTACATCCTCTGCTGGCAGGGCAAATACTTCAGCTACTGACCATACTGGCTATCCTCTGCCAAACTTACCTGTATTAGGTGTTTGCAAACTGGTTGCAGTATTTGAATAAAGTCTAACAAGTGCTGAGGGGGATAATTACCAACTACGCCTCAGGACATTCTTCTGTTCTCATGGCCAGTGTACTGCTAGCCCTCTGTTACTGACCAGAAGCATTTCTGGGCCCCACTCACCTTGGTGCATAGCAGGGCTCCCTGCGGGCAACTGCTCCCTGGCTGAACCAACTCCATCCTGTGTCACGGACAGGGGCTCTGCCTTTCCAAGGCCCTATCTTTATGTTGTTGAATTTCATCAAGTTCTGGCTGGCCCATTGCTACAGCCTACCCCAGTCTCTGAATAACAACCTTACCCTCAAGTGTGTTCACTTCCCCAAGCCCAATGTTCACAAACTTGGTGGCAGCGCACACTGTTGGTCCCAGAACAGACTATTTCAGTGCAGTAGTCCACTTTAAACCAGGTTCCAGGAGGTCAAATCTTTAACTATGAGGTTAGTTTTCCCCTCTTCTATTTCACCAGCCACGTAGACCATAGCATCTCAACTTGTAATTACAGATGGTGCCAGAAATAAGGTTGAAATTCTTGTTATAGTTGAAAAAGACATCATCTACTCTTCTCCCACCATCCACAAATCCATCCATTTAATTACAGAAGGAAATTAAGTTGTTCAGTCATAATTTGCCTTTGGTACCTTCAGGCTAACTTTTTCCAGATATTTTCTTCTTCATATATCCAGAAATGTGTTCCAAAAGGACTTGCTCAAATATTTTCTCAGCGATTGTAGCAAGGCTGGCCATCCTGGATTTCTTTGAATTATTCTTTTGGCATGCTTTAAAGATGAGTGCAGTATTTGTCTTTCTGTAAGGGTCAGAAACGTTCACTGTACTCCATGACATTTCAAACATGATAAAGAACGGCTCTGAAAGGACATCAGAGAACTCTCTCAGCACCTTCAGATGCAAATCTTGTTCCATGGACTAGATGCCTGACTTGTTTCTTACTCAGTATTGTCAGGTCTTCTCCTCTTTGAACCATTAGGCACAACGAAGTAGAAGACCTGGGTGGTGCAGATTAAGGAAGAGAAGGTACTGATATCTCTACATTTCCTGCAGCCGTTTTCACTGAACTCAATCAATCTGTTCAGCACTGGGCCTACATTTTCATTTTTTATTGTTTTGATGCTAGTGTAGTGACAACAGTTTTTCTGGTTGCTCTTGATGTGCCTGGTAATTCTCAATCCAAAGTAAGTCCCAAGTTTCTTAATAAAATTCCTGCATACATGGGAAACTCTTCAACAAAAAAGTGTAACCATTTCTCTCTTTGTAGCCAGGCTCATTTCCATCCCCTTTGTAAATTTATTTGATATTTGAGCTCAGTTATATGTTCCATGTTTGGCCAAATGAGTCTCCTGAGTCATCTATATTTTTTTGTGGGCGCTACAGTCAAGGCTGCCATTTATTATCTCATTACCAACTGATTCATCCCTTGTTGAACCTCGTTAGGTTCCTCTTTGCCCAGCTCTCCAGTCTGTCCAAGTGTCTCTGAATGGATGCACAGCCTTCAGGTGTATCATCCAAGCCTCTTAGTTTGATATCGTCAGCAAACTTGCTGAGCAGACACTCTGTCACTCTGTCCCCTCATCAATGTCATTGATGAACATATTGAACAGGACCAGACCCAACACTGATCTCTGGGGGACTCCACTAGTTACAGGTCTCCAGCTGGACTTAGCACCATTGACCACCACTCTTCAGGCTCTATTTTGCAATGAGTTCCTAATCTGTCTCACTGTCTGCTCTTCTATCCCACACTTCCTGAGCTTACTCACAAGGATTTTATGGGAAACAGCATCAAAAGCCTTACTAAGTCAAGGTAGAATACATCCACTGGTCTCCCTGCATCTAGTCATTCAGTTACAGCATCATAGAAGGCTATCAGATTAGTCAAGCATGATTTCCCCTTGGTAAATTCATCCTGACTGCTCCTGATCATCATCTTCTCTTCCAAGTGCCTAGAGATGACTTCCAGAATGAGCTGCTCAATCATTTTTCCAGGGATGGAGGTGAGGCTCACTGGTCTGTAGGTGTAGCAGGTGTCAGGGTTGTTAGAGTCTTCTGTATACCAGGGAAAGATGACACAGAGACATCCTTGAGTTGCTTGAAAAGGAAATTTGTCCTCTTCTTCATTCGGTAAAGTGGTTGGTAACAAACTCTCACCACAAGACTGCGTTTACTGTTCTCTCTTCTGAACCTGATCTGTATAGTCCTGGCCAGCCTTCTGTTTATTCAATGGGACAGCCTGGTATGCTCAACTTGCCTACTGACATAAAGAAAGACCCTTGTCCTGTATGCATCCATCACAGAACTACAGGAAAAAAATGTATGAAGGCATCCCACAATTAGTGCAACAATGTTAAAGTTTTGCATCTTCATGTGAACTTCTGACGTCTTGTGTTTGTTTTGTTGTTCTTGTTTGTTTGTTTAATCTATGTTAGCACAAAATGTTTTTCATAATCTGAGTTTCCAAGTAAGTGCAAAATGTGGGGCTTGGATTTTTTTGGGGGATTTTTTGTTGTTCTTTTGTTTGTTTATTTATTGGTTTTTAATTTCAGAAAACTTGTTTCTTGTGGTTAATAATCTGAGTACAGATCTGTTTTCCCATTTATTATTACACACTCAAAAATCAGTGAAATGAATACAGGTAGGTGATAGACAATGTGGTGAATACAGACTAACGCTTTTAATATTTTTAAGCACTCCTACCTGCCAATGGTTGTGTTATCAGTGCAAGGCATGTGGAATTTATTCTAGTCATGCACAGAAATTGTGACTGTGCTGGGATGGCTCAGGCCTATGAATTTCGAGATGAACCTTTAAAGGCAGGTGAGCAACCACAGAAATATCTCAGGTATTTTATTGTCAGAGATTGAATATGTACTGTTACAACAGGAAAGAGGTAGACTGTTCCTAAATGAACAGTGGTAGAGAATTTTAATTATCTTGTCAGTTATTTCCTGAAGTAACTGCTCTTTCTCTCACATGTTAACTGATTTCAAGTTCATTGGAAACGTGGTGATTAATTACATATTCATCAATCTGATTGCCAGCAGATTGGGTAAATTGTTTCCTTTTGAGGTCAAAGATTAATGTTCTGGCCTTGTTAAAATATGCAGTTATGAGTTGTTAATGTGTCCATGCTGGTATCAAGTGTTTCATAAACAAGTTTTAGCTCTGAATAGAGAGATGTGTTAAAACAGGTGTCTCACCTGCTGCAGAGTCTTTCAGGCAGGATTTTGGAAGGTTCATTATGTGTTGTTATCAAAAGTCTCCCAGAAGGAGACTTGCAGGTGTTCCTATGTATCTACAGGAGAATATAAATGGTCCATGCCCTCTTTTCAGGTGAAATATTTGCAAACTATTTCATTTAAGAGAAATCCCTGTTAGCTTCCATGAAGTAGCTTCCTGCCACCATTTTTAAGGTGGCAGGGTTGCTTTGAGAAGTGTAAACACCATTTATATTAGTGAAATTGCCCCTCCCCATTTTTTTGCTTATAAAAAATGTGTTTTTATAAAAGCATGTTTATAAAAACATGTTTCTTAGAGTAGAATTCTTAGAGTAGAATAGAATGCACTGGGTTGGAAGGGATCTCTAGAGGTCATCTAATCCAACCCACCTGCAGTAAGCAGGGACATCTCCAGCTAGAACAGGTTACTTAGAGCTACAGTTCTTTCAGCCTGTCTTCGTAAGAGAGATGCTCCATCCTCTGACCATTTTTAGAGCCCTCCTCTGGAACTATTCCATCAGGTCCATGTCCTTCTTGTGTTGAGGGCCCAAGACCCAGACACAGTACTCCACCTAAGGTCTCACCTCAGCAGAGGAGAGTGACAAAAATCATCTCTGATCTGCTGGCCATGATTCTTTTGATCCAGCCCAGGATACAGTTATCTGTCTGAGCTGCAAATGTACATTTTTGGCTCATGCCCAGCTTTTTGTCCCCTGGACCCCCTTCTAAGTTGACAGATGCTCTCCTTTTTTATATCACTGTTCTATTACATATAAACAAATCCCCCCACTCCTTAAAAACCTCAGAGGTTTGTTTTTTTTTTTAATCAATTTCAAAAGCTCTTTTTAAATTACTTTGCACAATATCTCTGTAAAGGCTTCATGCTACTGAAGATTCCAGCCTGAAAGAAGTTGATGTCACTCTTTAATCAATTGCAAGAACCATTGCTAACTCCTGTAAGACTTGGTTCTCTTGTCCCTGCAATTGCTTGGACTAAACATTCTGTTTCCACAATACTACTAGCACTCACTGCCTTAAGGGAGACTGGAGTAAAAAAATCAAACTAACGTCTCTGACGTGCCAGTGCACAGCATACTGCCACTAGGACATCAAGGCAGTATGATTTATTAACAATTCTAATTAATTTTCTAAGTCATTTCCTAAGGGCTCAATTCTGTAATTTGATGCCTAACATGCTGTAGTAAGACTATACTTTCTAATTTTTCTTTTGTTGTTAAATACCATCTCTTCTTTCATTAGGAAACTCCTGTAATGAGGCAGTTTACTCTTCTGTAAAATAAAAATATTTGTGAAAATTTTCCCTGCAGGTTCATCAGAAATTAGTACTAGAAATTATGTGTTAAGTATATTAGTTTTTAACACAGGTATCATCTACCTTTTCCCTTAATTTTTCTACTATGAAATCACACTAGAAATGTATTTAAAATAAAAGATCTTTAAAGTAGCTGGTATGTCAACTGCAATCGACTCAAGAGCTTATATTTTATATGTGACCCTCTGCACCTTAAATGACATCTGAAAACCAGCTTCTTTTTTTTGCTCTGCACACCTCTAAAACATGGCACAATGTCTCCAGCTTTTCTGTGGAAACAAGTAACTGCACCTTGCTCTTTAGGATAGATTTGACTCTGAATAGACATTAGAGATACAAATCTCCATGCAAGTGGTGTAGAGTCACAATGGTGGGCAAATGCTGGAAATGAAACACTGGACCAGGTCTTTGTTTTGCATAGTGATCTGACACTTCAAAGTTGACATTTCTCATTGAAGTATCTTCAGAGAAGGAATTTTCTTAGTTTTCATTACCACAATAAAGAGCAGAGATGAGCTGCAGAGCAGTGAACTGCAGTAAGAAGAACTATAAACAAGTGGAGAAAGGTCAGTTTTCTGGTCTCCAGGGAGAGCGTACTGCAAAAAGACCGTCTAAAAACACTATGGAAAATATATTTCCTCATCTCTAAACGAAATTTCATTTCATTTCAAGAAAGAGATATTTATTGTTTATTATCTTGATGCATAAAGGTTAGAAAAACATTAACAGAATACTGTCTTATGGAAAAAAATACTTTCCAGAATAAGTGTGCTGAGAATTTTTTTAATCTTCAATGATAATAATACTTCTGTATCCTTATAATGCATAATGATAAATTATTGTAGATTGTTTTAACAGTACGAAGAGTGATATTTCTGCTCAGTCATTTCAAGTACTGTTCTGCTTTTGAAGGGAAGAAGTGGCAGCCCTTCCTGGGAAATGACTGTCTGAGTTCAATTAATGACTAGATATAACCAGTAAGAGTTTACTTCATTAACTAGCGGTAACATCTCCCATGCCTTCAATTAACACTGGTTTTATTTAATCTAATATTAGTTAACACATGATAGGATCACAAAACATCATTGCCAGCCATGTGTTCCTCAAACAAAACTGATATATGTCTTTGGCACTTTACTAAAATGCAAACTATATTGAAACTGATTTTCAGTGCTTTCAGGCAGGAATATTTGCAATAATGTTAATTGGCAAGTGTCGTTATTTTTATATGTTGTGTATGCTGTGGTTGCCATGTTCAGCCTGAAGCTATTTGTATTGTGCAGACAGAAAATGAACAGCGAACGTTTATTTCTCATATCTTTCTGAGGAACCTGAGGCGTATTAAGATATTTGTGCTGTAGCAGTCATAGTCAGTCTCCTTCAATCCCTTTAGTCACTATATATCAGCAACAAACTCCCAGCTAGTCTAGCTGCAGCGATTAACCTGCCAGGCCTTTCTGCTGTCAGACTCAGTAATAATAAACTCCCTCCAGTGAGAAACAGAGCTATAGATCCTCACCCTCAAACTTCCACAGTGGGTGAATTATTCAGAATCAGCACGATTAAAGAGATGACATAGTATTAGTTAAAAAGACATACTCTTTTTCTTCCTGACTGAGATTTAAACATATTAAGGAATGAGACTAGAGGAAATGGGTCTTTTCGATCTGTCCATAGGTCTTAGAAAAAGGACTTCTAAAAAGTTGTTCATAATGCCTGTCATTTTGAAAGTTTAAGAACAAAAAATGCACATAGCAAAAGGGTTAGCACAGTTAAATCATCGAAGAAAAAAATAGAGTAAACAATTATTTGGTATACAGAAACAAAGGCATTAACTGGGTAAAAAAATGGTGATGTTGAAACTGCTTCTTTAAAGATAACCTCAGAATTCATTATTTTTAGTCTATGTTATTATAGAGTATTTTAGGATATTATTATAGAATATTTTAAGGTGTGTGCTTTGATAAGTATATTGATAAATACAAATAATCTCTTTTATTTATAATTTTCCCTATTTAAGAAAGAGGGGGGAAATAATATTATTAGTAATGCTGTAATACATCAAAAAGAATATTTTTTTTACATTCCCCAGTTCTAAGGCAGCAATGTAATGTTACACTTGTGTAACAAATGAGTTTACTGAAACAGAGGTGCGGAAAAGCGAACTTACCTTATACATGTCTAGTTCTGTTAAAATAGTAATTCATTTGCCAGTCTCATTTTATTCAGCCACCCAATAACCTATTCTTAACTACATGCTCCTAGTGATTCCCTGGGGAATGATGTCTCTAAAAATGCAGGACTAGACCTGCATGTTAGAAGTGATATTAAATACAGTCTACCACAACAAAGTGAAGTTATATTCTTTCTCATGTTCATCTAAATTAAAGAAAACCAATCTGTTGATAAAGAATAATGTAGAGAAATATGATCCATCTATTCAAACCTTCAATGCAGGTGCGTTGCAAAAGCATACATTCCATACTAATTCATTGTCGTTATCATTATTCTTGGCAAATGGTAAATGAGTGCAGATGGACAAATCACATACTGTAAAACTAACATCTGTCCTGAAGTACGCTGGTCAAAGGAAATCTGACTCTAGAAAACATAGAAATGGTTAAATTTGCTTGAAACAAAATAAGCTTAATGAAAGTAATTGTAAGATAGTATTCATTTACCCCTCTTCAAAACATTTGGTGAATCACTTTTAAGTATAGAAACAAATGAACTGCCATTGTTCATAGAAAGGAGGATGAATTCCACAATGCAGCATTCTGAATTGTGCCAATTGTACAAAGTAATGTTCTAAAGTCTGTGTTCTTCCTTTGCATCATTTATGACCATTTAGGAAACTTCTCTGAGTCAGTTTTTTAAAGCAAAGATAGCTGTATAAAGATAGACAATTCAAGTAGATTTATTAGTCATGTTTTAAGTTTACAAAAGTAAAAGTAGAGCTAACATCATAGATTCTGTATAACTCCAAATACAAAATGTAGTACTACCAACCTGTTAGATATTTTCCAACAATTGGGATTACTTTTAAGATAGTCAGAACTGAAAAGCAGATCTCAAATTCTTAACTCCTATACTTCTCATATTACTACTAAACCTATTTACAGTGCTTTTTATTAGGAACAATTTTAGTTTCTCTGCTGTGCTATATTGGCCTAGCTTTGCTGTGTTACATTACATCATGAAAAGACAGACCATCAGGTAGTGAAAAAATAATATTAAAACTACTTTTAAGAAAAAACCACGACCACATTTTGCCACTATAATTTAGATGACCATTTAAAAATTATGTTTGTGGTAACAGATTTTCTTGTGCACTTTGTTGTGAAGATAAGGCCAAAGACTTTCCAGTTTCTACATCTTAAATTCTTATGTATGTATGTAAACAAATGACCACATTTTCAGAAGTGAAATCACATTTTATCCCAGTGAAATCATTCAGTTATTGAAATGTGCAACATGTCTGAAAATCAAGCTGTGTATAAGTGACAAGTAGAGAATATAAGATATTATTATCACTGCTCAGAATTTGTATTTGGTAAGAGACAGTAGTCTTATGGCAAGCAATAATATGTTGACATTTTTGATGAGTCTACTACAAGCTTTACCGTGATACTTAGTATGAGTAAAGATGCCAGAACCCAAATTCCTTGTCTTTGTCCATTGTTTGGCCTACTGTAGTCCTTTAAAAATATTATTTGTCTGCCTTTTCCTTCAAAAATTTCTATTTTTAATATAATTTCTCTGCAGAAAACAAAAAACAGAGCTAATATGGGGATTGTAATTCTCAAAATTTCCACTGTATTCAAAGTGGCAGTCATAATGTAACATTTTGTTCATGTTAATGACGTACATTGATAACACATTAAAATTAAAAAAATAAACTATTAAATATTAATATCCATAAAAAGAAATTAATGCATACTTTCAAGTCTGTGATTAAGCAAATTTTGTTTTCCTAATCCTTTAAACTTCATCTTTATTCATTAGACAGAGACAGGAGTTTTAAAGAGCACAAGTCTTCCTACCAGCACAAGGCATGAGTTTTAACACAGGGTAAGTTCTTACTGGATGATCTTTGATTTCTTATTTCTTATAGAGAGTGCCTAGGTAACTAGAACAGACTAGGTACTTGAGGATAGAAGGCAAAATCTTGCTTGATACAATTTAAAAGCACTTATTTTTTGTAACTTTCAAGTTTGTCCAACTTTGAGGAGGTTAGAGTACATGACCTCCAGAGTTCCTGTCACAACATAATTGTTTCTGTGATCCTGTGATTTTTAATCCTGTTTAGGATGCACTATTTGTTGTCCCCTAGAAAAAATCAGAATGAGCTTGACCCCTTATTTTCTGCGCTGACATTTAGTCACTTTGCTATTACATGATAAACTTTCTCCCTAACACATCCTAGATTTGAGGTATGCAGATGCTATTTCTGTTAATCTTCTCAATGCTAACTTTGAAGTGTTTCACTTTCTTCATTCTCTCACCTTAGAATCACAGGATCACGGGATCACAGGATGTTAGGGGTTGGAAGGGATCTCCGGAGGTCATGGAGTCCAAATCCCCTGCCGGAGCAGGACCATTGAATCCCCCTTATTCTGAGGAATCTTATACCTTCAAAGGATTTGTTGGTTCTGTTGCAATTTGTGGTATCTTAGGGCCTTAAACCAGCAAGTCGTTCCAACACAGCTGTTTTTTCTAAACTGTCTAGATCCTACTCAGATCTTGAGAATGTCATCTTGCATTTTTGCACCAAAAAAAAAAAGAGAAATCTTGCTGCCTCTCTGATCCATCCAAGAATTATATTCCAGAGATGCGTAAAGAGAAAACCAATTCTCTGTAGGATAAATTCTATTAAATAAAAAATAGAAGTGTTAACATTAAGAGTTTCTTTTGTCAGGAGTTTACAACAACTATGCAAGTAGCTTTATGTATAAAAGCATACAAAGTGCCTTCTCTGATACAACACTACCATATCTACCATTTCGTGGTAGAAATTTTGTCATAGCGATCAGATACCATGAGTTTAGTTAGATGCCCAAATCTTCATACTTCACACTAACAAAAAAAAAAAAAAGTTACATTAAATATGTGATGTATATTATCATGCACTATGCAGAATTTTAATTTTCCTATCCCATTAAAACTGCGTAGAATAAGAAATTATTAACATAGCCAAAAAGTTCAGAAAGTTTAATTTCTTCATTGTTCCAGGTAGGCTGGCAAACCTAGAATACTCCCATTTTACAGGATAATGATTTCTACTTTCTCTGAAAAATCTTTTTTCCATAAAGAACATGTTAAAGTCTATCTGGAGCTATCTGGCTGGTGCTGTATGACAGATAAATGCTTGATTTCATTTTGTGACAACATATTAAATTCTAAGATTTTTCATCTATCCAAGCTACAAGGTTCATGTCTTTCCCAAGTGATATAATGTACAATGTAGTTTCGGACCTACTTATCTATTCCCGTTGGAAAAGAAGAGCAATGGTTGCACTGTATTATGATATGATTAAGTTTTTCCTGGAAAAGGTATCTTTAAAATAATAGTCAACATTGATTCTTGGTATTACTTTGCTGAAAAAGGATAGATGAGAATATTACTTGAACTAGGGACTAAGGAAATAAAATACAAGGCATTTCTATAAAAAAGTATTGTTCTACTTCTTGGCCATTGCTGAAATGATAAAAACAGTTGTGACTCTTACTTTCGAAAGTAGGAAGTAATTTTCTTTACTTTGAAATGCCTCCACAGAAGTGGGATAAAAGTTCTGTAATGCTGAAGATAATTAATGCTATTGTTTTAAAGTATCAATGATTTTTTATATTAAGCTCATATTTAAGACTTCTTCATTCATAGTGAGAGAGAGGTAGACTTTTGGAGTCTTGCACTCTGTGTCGGTGTGAGCTGAAATTCCCCCCCCACCAACAATAACCAGGCTAGCCCAGTCTAGGAAGCAAATGAAGGCTGTATTTATAAGCAGAGTCTAAAATCTATGATGAAATGCAATGAAAATGTACAAATATACAAAATTCACAACATTCACAAATATCAACAGAAAAGCACAACCGATCTCCCCTTTCCTTCCCCCCAAGGGGACCCTCCCAAAGGGGCCTCCCTCTCCCAGGAGCTTCCCCCCAGACCCCCCTGGACAGAAAAGCAGAGTTTGTGAAGCAGAAAGTTGTTAACTTAGCTGCCAAGGTCAGTGTGTGTTATCTTCAGCCAGAAGAGAAGAAGAAACAGCAGCCAGACAGCCCAGCAAATGCCCCCACTGCAGAACACAGAATGTGCAGAGTGCCGCACTTTGTTTTGGGTAATAGTTCTTAAACATTTCTATCTATCCAATGGAAGTGTTTAGAACAATCAGTATTTTGCTTTCTTACACCCAATAGTGACTTATTTACATTCTTTCACTTTCTCTGTTCTGAACTTTGCAAGGAAAAATTAAAATGACCGTTTCAAACCATCACAGTCCACCCCTTCTAAACAATTCCATTGGCTGCTACTACCATTTATCTAATCTACAACAATAGGTGAATAAAGACCATAGTCCATTCTGGCTATCTCAGATGTAGATGATTCAAAAGAGTCAAATCACAGGAAAAACAGCAAACAGCTTGTTTCCTCGCAGATGGAGCGAAGAAAGGAACAGGGACTCTCAGGTGACTCAGGGCTCTCAGGGTTCGTGCACCGTAGATCTCATGGACTCTCCTCTTGGGCGCGATGCTGTATCTGCGCAACACTCTGAATTTAACCTCTCTCAGCCAAAGTTAGATTTCTTTGTGGAATACACTGAATTTCACCATTTTCTTGCATTACCCAATAGGTGTGACCAGGACCTTCAGCAGAAACCACCCCTCGGACAGGTTTGGCCTCTCCTGAAGGAGAAAATACCCAAACAGTTTTGCCTAACAGATTCTTTTCTCTGATAACAGGAACTCTATCACCTTCTTCTTTTCACAACAAATCTGATTGGGCAGGTCCAGCTCGATTCACTGAACCTCTACTATTCACCAACCAGGTTGCTTGTGCTAAATGTTTCTCCCAGTTTTTCAAAGATCCACCCCCCATGGCTTTGAGAGTGGTTTTCAGCAAACCGTTGTAGCGTTCGATCTTCCCTGCAGCTGGTGCATAGTAGGGAATGTGGAATATCCACTCGATGCCGTGCTCTTTGGCCGAGTTTTTCACAAGGTTGTTTTTGAAATGAGTTCCGTTGTCTGACTCAATCCTCTCTTGAGTTCCGTGTCTCCACAGGATTTGTCTTTCCAGACCAAGAATGGTGTTATGTGCAGTTGCATGAGGAACTGGATAAGTTTCCAGCCATCCAGTGCTTGCCTCTACCATAGTCAGCACATACTGCTTACCAGATGGAGAACGAGGTAGACTGATGTAGTCAATCTGCCAGGCTTCACCATACTTGTACTTGGACCATCGGTCACCATATCATAAAGGGCTCGATTTGCTTTGCCTGCTTAATAGAAGCACAAATGTCACAGTCATGGATGACTTGTGTGATAGCATCCATGGAAATGTCAATGGATCTGTCACGAGCCCATCGGTAGGTTGCATCTCTGCCTTGATGTCCTGATGAGTCATGGGCCCACCGAGCTAAGAACAGCTCACCTCGGTGTTTCCAATCAAGATCAGGATCAGGATCAGAGTTTGTGTCCACCTGGGAAACTCTTGCAGCTAGATCTGCCTGATGGTTGTGTTGTTGTTCCTCTGTAGCTTTGCTCTTAGGAATGTGAGCATCGATGTGTCTCACTTTCACTGGGATTCTCTCAATGCGAGCAGCAATGTCTCGCCACAGATCTGCAGCCCAGATAGGCTTTCCTTTCCTCTGCCAGCCATTCTTCTTCCAGTCTTTCAGCCAACCCCACAAGGCATTGGCTACCATCCATGAGTCGATGTAGAGATAAAGCTTTGGCCGTCTCTCACATTCAGCTACATTACAGCTGACATGGACAGCTTTTACCTCTGCAAATTGACTGGATTCTCCTTCTCCATCTCTCGCTTCTGCAACTCTGTGCATTGCGCTCCACACTGCAGACTTCCACCTTCGCTTGTTCCCAACAAGACGACAGGAACCGTCTGTGAACAAAGCATATCTCTTTTCCTCATCAGACAGATCACTGTAAGGAGGAGCTTCCTCAGCACGAGTTACTCTCTCCTCTGGAGGTTTTGCACAGCTTCTGCCTTCTGGCCAGCCTGTGTTCACCTCCACCAAACCAGGCCTTTCGAGATTTCCCTTTCGAGCTCGCTGTGTTATCAGAGCCATCCACTTAGACCAGGTAGCATCTGTTGCATGATGTGGTGAGGAACCTTTACCTTTGAACATCCAATTCAGAACTGGCAATCTAGGAGCTAGGAGAAGTTGTGACTCAGTTCCAATCACTTCAGAAGCAGCTTTCACTCCTTCATAAGCAGCTAAAATCTCTTTCTCTGTTGGAGTGTAGTTTGCCTCTCAGCGTCTGTAGCCACGACCCCAGAAACCAAGAGGATGTCCTCGTGTTTCACCTGGAGCTCTTTGCCATAAGCACCAGGTTGGACCATTGTCACTCGCAGCTGTGTACAGAATGTTCTTAATGTCTGGACCAGTTCGGACAGGTCCCAGACCCATTGCTTGGACTACCTCTCGCTTTATCTGGTCAAAGGCTGCTTGTTGCTCAGGACCTGTGCTGGGGCACACCCATCCTGGATGGGGTTGAGAAGAACCCAGCCCCAGGTGGACAAAAGAAATTTAATCTGGGGAGGGCCTTGGCCCCTCCCCTGCTAGGAGAAGGTGGTCCCCTGACTCAGAGGTGGTCTATTCCACTACCCCTTCCTGTCCAGCAAGCTTATAAAAGGGGCGGATATCTTGCTGCTCTTCCCTTTTTCCTGCCTCATCTGCTTGAGAGGACTTCCTGCTGCTGTTGTTGTCACTGTCTCCTGCACCGGACCACGTGGCTGGGGCCCTTTCTCTCTCTCAACTGAATCCACCGACATCCAGGGGAACACAAGGCCATCCAGGCTTGGTTTTGTATATTTTTTCCCACTTACCCTCATCCCTCACCTCTGTGAACCCCCCCTGTTACTGATATATATATGCAAAAAATTATTTTTTCCTTTCCCTTTTGTGAAAAAAGAAAAAAATTTACTCCTCCTACTTCCAAACCGACTTCGGAATATTTCTTTCACAATTTTCTTTTTCTTTTCCCCTACCCTTTTCTTTTTCTTTCTTCTCTCTCTCCACCCTGCCGAGGAAAACGGGAGAGGGGCAGGGGGAGGAATTTATATGTATTATCATTTGAGCTCCTAAACTCAAAGCTCAAACTACCACAGGACCCCATTGGAAACTGTTTCTCTTTCGAGTCACATCATATAGAGGTTTCACAATCTGACTGTATCCAGGAATGTGCAGTCTCCAAAATCCCACTATGCCTAAGAAATGAAGAGTTTCTTTCTTGTTGATGGGATTTGCCATGGTGGAGACTCTGTTTATCACATCCATTGGGATGTGACAGTGACCATCTTGCCAACGTTCTCCCAGAAACTGGATTTCTCTGGCAGGTCCTTTCACCTTGTCTCGCTTGATAGCGAAACCAGCTTGCAAGAGAATGTCAATGATTTTGTTACCTTTCTCGAAGACTTCTTCAGCCGTCTCACCCCAGACGATGATGTCATCGATGAACTGAATGTGTTCTGGAACTCCACCTTTCTCCAAAGCATCATGGATCACTGCATGGCAGATGGTTGAACTGTGAATCCACCCCTGGGGCAAACGATTGAATGTGTATTGAATGCCTCTCCAGGTGAAAGCAAACTGAGGCCTGCATTCCTCTGCTATGGGAATAGAGAAGAAAGCATTAGCAATGTCTATGGTAGCATACCATTTGGCCTGCTTGGATTCCAGCTCATATTGGAGTTCCATCATGTCTGGTACAGCTGCACTCATGGGTGGAGTTACTTCATACAAGGCACGGAAATCAACTGTCAGACGCCACTCTCCATTCTGCTTTCTCACAGGCCAGATTGGACTGTGGAAAGGGAATGAGTTTTGCTGATGACCTTCTGACTCTCCAACTGATGAATCAAGTTTTGAATGGGCACCAAAGAGTCACGGTTGGTTCTGTATTGTCTGTGATGCACAGTTTGAGAAGCAACCGGCAGCTTTACATCCTCTATCTCATGTTGTCCCACAACTGCAGATTCATCTGAAAGCTCAGGTCTAATGGACAACTTCAATTTTCCTCCATCAATTTCTACAGTTGCTATTCCAAAACCCTTAGGGTCTTTAAAACGCCCTTCTCTCAGAAAATCAATTCCCAAAATGCAAGGTGCATTAGGTCCTGTTACAATAGTATGTTTCTTCCACTGCTTTCCAGTTAAACTTATATCAACTTCTATCTTAAACAACTCTTGAGATCCACCAGTGACTCCCTGAATAGTTATAGATTCTCCCCCTTGATCATTTGATGGTATTATGGTGCACTGAGCTCCTGTGTCAACCAAGGCCCTGTACTTCTGAAATTTTGAAGTGCCAGGCCACTGGATGTACACATCCCAATAGATTCTGTTATCTCCATTCTCCCTTACCTCCCCCTGGCGGAAGGCAGGGCACCCCTAATGGTGGGGATTGCCTCCACATGTACAGCTGGCACAACGTCCAGCATCAGGATTAGGATCACTGTTGGAGCTATCAGAGTTGTTCTGGGAAACTGAGGAAGCGACAGCTACCCTCCTGGTATTGCTACCTCGGGATCTGCCACTCTGCAGCTCCCGTAACCTCTTGAAAAGGTCAGAAGTTGGTTGACCATCCCATCTGTTGATGTTCTCACCAAACTGATCACGCAGAGTTATCCAGATACTGCCACGTGATTGCCTCTGCTGTCTGTTTTGGTTTGACCTATTCTGAAATGGCGTTCTTGGAGCACGTCTCTTTCTGACAGCTGAAACTTGTATCCACGTGGAAGGAGAGGAATCAGAATCATCCCCCTTCATCAAGTTGGATATGGAGGTTTTAAATTCCTCCTTCAGCTCTTTCATGCAATTCTCAATCTTTCCAGACAAAGTTTCAATGGCTGAAACCAAAGAAGTACGTGCAAGACTATCCTCCAATTGCCTCATTTGGTCAGTGAAATGGCCAACAGTAGGAGGCATTCCACCATAATTTCTTGCCACAATTCTGCTTGCCAGAATAGTAGCATAATTAGGAGGAGCAAGCTTAATGAGCTTTTTGGCAAGGCCTGTTCCAACAGGAATTTCATCAGGATTCAGAGTCTCATGATCTCCACATATTATTTCTCTCACAGCAAATTCTCTCAGACGCTTGATTCCCTCAGCTATTGTGGTCCAAGGCTTAGGGTTCCATGGTAAATCATCTCTGCTTGGGTACCTCAGCGAGACTGCCAGTAGGAGGCGTGCCCACAGAGAAACTTTACCAATGCACTTGCCTAGATGCCTGTCTATGCCTGTATCCTTTGAGAGCATCCCCAACTGAGAGGCCGACTTGTCGCCTACCACCAATGCTGGGGCTCCCATATCAAAACACCTGGCTAGCCAAGACAGGACTGGCTCATTATCTCCTCTGATGTAATCCTTCCTCACATGTCTAATTTCCTGTCTGGGTGCATTAGCTGACTGTATGTCATCCTCATCATCATCATCATCATCATCATCATCATCCTGAGGTTGCTGTCCCCATAATCCTGTTGTAATCCTCCATTGATTTTCCTTGAGTTCAGAGGCTCTGCCAGCAGTTGCTAATCTACTAGGGTCTACATCCTGACCCACATCTCCATCACCCATGTGGGGTCTCAAGAGGTCTGCCAGAGTTTTAAGGCTAACCCTCTCTTCCTCACCAGAAGGATCTTTCTTAACAGAGGGACCCTGAGTAGAAGGACCCTCATCTCCATCTGCACCATCTCCTGCAGCATCTGCATCTCCTCCTGCAGCTCCTTTACGCTTTTTGCTTAAAGTGGCCACCAAATTTACTGGATTGGTTTTCACATTCACAACAGAGTTGGAAGAGCAAGTAGCCTTATGTCTTTCTTGACACAGTGCTATCAGTAGCCATATGATTATTCCAAGAAGCTACAAAATTAAGGCAAGCACAAGATGTCTAAGGTACCAAAGAACCTCTGTAGCTGTAAGAGGAGTAACAAACTCAAATGTGTCTGCTAGCACATCCATAGTTGAGTTACCATAGCTTCTCAGCCCAATAAGACCACAACAGAATTCACCAACATTCAGTAACTTGTTCTTAACCCAAAGAAATGACTTATATGCCACATATCTCACAATCTTGTCTATCATGCAGGAAGCAGCCCATCTGTAGACAATCACACTGATAATAGATGAAATAGAATGACTCAGAATCCAAAACAGCTTCATTTTGCTTCCTAATCTGAGCAGAAATAAATCAAACAAGCAATCGACCCCGAGTTGGAGCACCAAAAAATAAAAAGTGTGTCGGTGTGAGCTGAAATTCCCCCCCCACCAACAAGTAACCAGGCTAGCCCAGTCTGGAAGCAAATGAAGGCTGTATTTACAAGCAGAGTCTAAAATCTATGATGGAATGCAATGAATATGTACAAATATACAAAATTCACATTTACAAATATCAACAGAAAAGCACGACCGATCTCCCTTTGCTTCCTCCCAAGGAGACCCTCCCAAAGGGGCCTCCCTCTCCCAGGAGCTTCCCCCTTAGGCCCGCCAGACAGAGAAGCAGAGTTAGTTAGAGCAGAAAGTTGTTAACTTAACTGCCAAGGTCAGTATGTGTTATCTTCAGCCAGAAGAGAAGAAGAAACAGCAGCCAGACAGCCCAGCAACTGCCCCCACTGCAGAACACAGAATGTGCAGAATGCCTACTTTGTTTTGGGTAATAGTTCTTAAACATTTCTATCTATCCAATGGAAGTGTTTAGAACAATCAGTATTTTGCTTTCTTACACCCAATAGTGACTTATTTACATTCTTTCACTTTCTCTGTTCTGAACTTTGCAAGAAAAAAATTTAAAAGACAGTTTCAAACCATCACACACTCTGTGAGACAGACCCAAAAGGCAGATAGAGCTCATGTTACAGAGATCTTTCTGTCCTCCTCCTCCTGCCTGACTCAGAAGATGGTGGGCAGTGGCAACAAGTTCCTAATGCAACAGGCATAACCGCTGTGTCTCCCCAGTAACAACCCCACATTTCCAGGTGCCCTGCAAAACAGTTACAATGATCTGCAAGTGCAAGCAAATGATGATAATGAGGATAAATCACCCAAGTTGGAGGAATTTCTCGAGATTAGTCAGTCTATACCCTGCATCAAAATTTCTTCAATAAAGAACAAGAGACTGGTCATTGTCATTGTTGACTCCATTATGAAGGGAGTGGAATTCCCAATAAGCCAATGAGACCCACATCTTTGGAAAGTCTGGAATTGTTCTGATTGTATTGAGTTTAATGATGGTGATGGTAGGGTTGAGTGTTTCCAGTTAAGAATTAGGGGAAGGCCAACAAGGCAGATATCCTAGTGGGAGTCTGTTATAGACCACTAAGCCAGGATGGAGAGAGAGATGAAATATTCTTTAGGAATCTGGGAAAAGTGACATGATTGTTAGTCCTTGATGTCTGCTGGAAATGCAACAGAGCAGAGATGAAGCAGTCCTGGAGCCTCCTACTGTGTCTGGTGGAGAACTTCCTGACATAGCTGGTGACAAAGCCAACTAGGGAAAGTACCCTGCTGGACCTGGTGTTAGTCAAGAGAAGGACTTCTGGGTAATGTAATGTTTGGGTACTGTCTTGAGAACAGTGAACATGAAATGGCAGAGTTCTCAGTTGTTGGAGAAATAAAGAATGGGGTTACCTGTTTCAGAGATTGGTTGACAGAGTCCCTTGAGAGGTAGTCCTGAAGGGCCAAGGAGTCCAGGAAGGCTGGACACTCCTTGGTGTAGGAACAGGCTGTCCCCATGTGCTAAAGACAAGTCAGTGGTGAAGACGGCAGACCTATCTGAATAGAGAGACTTGGTTGCATCTTAGGGAGGAAAGGAGAATTTATCATTGTTGGAAGAAGGGGCAGACCACTCAGGAGGACTACTATGTTGTCACAAAACTATGCAGGGACAAAATTAGAAATGCAAAAACCCAAACAGAAATTAATCTGAGAGAATAAATGCTTCTACAACCAGAGGACTCAGGCGAATCCCTGTCCTTTGTTGGATGCAGGGAAGAACATAGTGGTCAAGAATGAGGAAAAGGCTGAAGTTTGATGGCTGCCGTCACATTCCAATGGATGTAATAAACAGAGTCTCCACCATGGCAGATCCCATAACTAAGAAGGAAACTCTATGTTTCTTAGGTACAGTGGGATTTTGGAGACTGCACATTCCTGTATTGTGCTGGTTTGAGGCCAGCCAGAACATCTCTTGCCCCAAAAGGGACAAAAGAATGACACACGCAAACGGATTGGAGAGTGATGGAAAGTTTAAATGGAAAAGCAATTGGTGAAGCTACAGAGAACTACAAACTACGAAGCATAGTGGGAAAGAACATCCTAAAAGCATACAGAACCCCCTCACAGAATTCCCAAAAGCTTCCCAATCCCTCCTTCCTCCCACCTGAGGGTCTACCCAATCCCTCAGGGCTCTTCCTTCCCCCCCCCCCCCCCACTGCTAGGCAAGTCTCAGGCTGGCCAGGTCTGAGACTGCCCCCTCCTCCATTCTCCTCCTGGCATTAGACCTAGTCAGGCCTAAGAGGCCTGAGATACCCCCCGGCATTACCCGATAAGAGAGGACATCTCCCATGAGAGCAGAGAGGGAAGAAAGAGGAAGAGAATGACTCTGCAGATGGCTTTATAGGGAGCAGGATTTATGGGTAGAAATGCACCATTTCCTGTGTCCACCCCTATTGGGCGGGCACCCAGGACATCAGAGGTGTATCTCATGCAGCAGTGGCAGGGGGCACCCAGCCCAAACTGCCACATGTATACAGTCAGATTGTGAAACATCCTTATGATGTGACTCAAAAGAAAAACACTTTCCAGTGGGGTCCTGAGCAACAAGCAGCCTTTGACCAGATAAAGAGAGAAGTAGTCCATGCAATGGGTTTGGGACCTGTTTGAACTGGTCCAGACATTAAGAACATTCTGTACATGGCTGCAAGTGACAATGGTCCAACGTGGTGTTTATGGCAGGGAGCTCCAGGTGAGACACGCAGATGTCCACTTGGTTTCTGGGGTCATGGCTACAAAGGCTCAGAAGCAAATTATACTTCAACAGAGAAAGAGATTCTAGCTGCTCATGATGGAGTAAAAGCTGCTTCTGAATTGGAACTGAGTCACAACTTCTAGCTCCTAGATTACCAGTTTTGAATTGGATGTTCAAAGGCAAAGGTTCTTCACCACATCATGACATAGATGCCACATGATCTAAGTGGATTGCTCTGATAACACAGAGATCTCGAATGGGAAATCTTGAAAGACCTGGTCTGGTGGAAGTGATCACTATGATGTTATGAAGGGGTTAAATTAACAAGGTGGGAATTATAAAAATATAGTTATTTTTATTTTACTGAAAACCTTGCCCCAAAACTATCTACAAAACTGAAGAAAAAAAACCCCAACATTATTTACAAGTTCTATTCATGATTTCTTCCAGGATGCCTATGGCAATTTTAGTCCAATTTGGAAAATTCAGAGAATGGAAAAAAGACAAGCCACATATAGCTTCACTCCACTTATAAACCAAAGGCCAGCCAAGAAACTGATGGGAAAGTATGGGATGCCAATTTTTCCTCAGAAGTTGGAGTAGAAACTTGAAGATGGTCCCTAGCTCTCCCTCTCTTGATGACAGGCTCCAGAAACTGCTGGTTTTGTAATCCCATTCGGTAGGTGATGTGGCTCAAATCCAAAATGGGGGGACCCGCTGTGGTGAAGGCACCATATGCCCAGAATTATGGCCCCAAACACCAGCAAACTTGTCCCAACATGTTTTGGTAACTCCCCCCCTTTCCACTCTCCTTTCTGGAGAGGAGGACAAAGGCCCAGGTGCCAACCTGTCTCCAAAGGGGTAAACATCTACATGCACCCATATCATGGCATGCTCATGCTCTTTCCATCTAAGGCCATAATTCTACCTTCATCCTTTCTATAGGTTAAAGCAGGTTGTTGACAAGTGTGCCCATTGGTCAGATCCAGAATCGAGAAATCTATAAGTATTCCCCTCTTGCTTACCGATTTGCTCTCTCCTTTTGCTTTCTCTCACTTTGCTCAAGCTACATAAGCCCACAGTGCCCCAAGTCTTTTCACTCCCACATGCAAGCATACTAGAGGTCTCTGCAAGACAGACAGAAGCCAGCTCCCTGAGCTGCTCAATGAACCAGAATAGGAGATCCCTTCGCTGAAGCTACAAAAGCCAGCGTCGAAGCCCAGTCACATCTTCGAGAGGACTGGAACCCCGAGGGTAAGCTTTAGCCCAAAAGGGGAGGGATTAGCCCAAGTCTAGCAGTCCAGCACATCTGCTGCAGCCATAAGCAGCTGACCAAGCAGCAATGCACCTTGCACGACCCCCGCTGTTTGAGGGAGATAAGCAGGAGCTACCATTACCGCTCTGACACCCTGTGACATCAGGGTAATATAACCCAGAATTTCCTGAGAGAGAGAAAGACATCCTCTCCTTTGAGATCAAGTCAAAGACTGCCTTGTCACCTTAATGGGAAGCAGTTGCTGAAAGATTTGGCATCATCAGCTCCACTTCAAGCCCAGTGGGAAATGCCACTCCATTGCACCCCTTCCCCAAAGCCCATCTCCAGGATCGGAGACGGCCAACCCCGCCTTCCGGGAACCATCACCTCAATCACGAGGGCTGACTACGAAGGACCTGGCCCAGGCACACAGGACCATCCCCCCAGACCAACCCTGCCGGGCTGACCCTGTTAAGGGAGCTGCACTAATTTTGCCAGCCCCCAGTCACCGTGGTTGTGCCGTGGGACCACCCTGCCAAGGGAAGCTGCCAATCGGCGGAAAGTCGCCCCTCCCGTGGTAGGAGGAGGAGAAAGAAAGTTTTACCCCACTCGCAGACATGGAAGGAGAAAGAAAGTCACCTCCTGGAATGGGCCAACCAGGAGAGACAGACAGTGAGCAGCCAGCATAACTCAGCAACTTGCCTCACTACAAAGAAAAACACAGTGTATCTTTTCACATGTGCAACACTCAGTAACATTTGATTCAAAGCACTCACGCCTAGCCGCATGATATTCCATCTTGACTTACCTCTTGATAACATTGTAAATAACGTTGTACATTGTTACAGCAGACAAGTGTCTTGTCGAGTCTCCATCGAGTGGACAAGCGGTGGAACTGCACCTTTCATTCCCTTAATAGAAACTAATTCTGTAAATATTCTAATTGGGTGAAATTGCATATCCTAAACCAGTTAAGGAATCTATTTTCACAACCGTGCATTAGAATCAATATATATAAAAGTGATTAATCAGTTATTAATCATTTTAATAACAAATCATTTTAATAACAAATAATTTTCATAACTCATATTTCATAATTTATAAATTAATAATCATTCTCCTCCTAATCACAACACCCACCCGAAATAAAAAATATCCATAGAAACGGCTTCCATGAGGGAAAATCGTGCGGTGCAAGGAAAAGCTACAGTATCAGTCCCAGGCAGACAGGATCACAGCAGGCAGGTGGGTCCAGGAAGAAGCCAGTCAAGTGCCGGTTCCTCCAAGGTAGCCACAAATCCAGGGCAAGTTGAACAGAATCAAAAAATGAGCACCCAAAATGGCAGAGCTGAAAATGAGCGGGTTCCCAGGAAAACGGGCAAGAGTGGCAGGAAAAATGAGAGCCCTGACTGCTCCCTGCTTACCCTATTTAAGATATTCCTAGACAATTGTGCAGGCCAAAATGTCACAATCATTAATGCCTTGATCTATAAGGAGAAGAGAAAAAGACAAAGCATTTTACTGAAGCCACAGTATTAAAGATCTGCTTTGTGATATGTGTTCCCTTTATCATTTTAGAGCTATTGTTTTGTAGATAAAGAAAATTCAAAGACATCTTTATAGTTGTTAAAGGATAACACTTAACTAATAAACAATATGGCAAACGGGTATTAATTCAAATACTAGTAACCCTTTATTAATATGAAAAATTGCTAAAACTCATTAAATAGAATTGTTGTGTAGAATATATATTTACTCTCTCTGTCTATATATATATATACACTATATATATATAGAGAGAGAATATATATTTACAATAGGAATGCACAATTTTTAGGCAAAATACAACAATTCTATTCAAACTGGGAGAAAATAACATGGAAAAAGAGTAACCCCAGGACCGAAATGGCATTCATAGTGTGGGGGGCCAGAGGAGAATCAGTAAGGACCCTTAAGCCCAGGAAGTAGTGCATTAATTACTCACAGCTGATTCTACCCACATGGGGAATGCTCATGCTGCTGCTGTGTTAGCTCTTGGCTTTGGGGCGCTCTCAGGCACCAGGCACAGCAGGTTGCTGGCAAGATGATGCCACACAGTCCCAGGCTGGTCTGGCTTCAGTGGACAGAGGGCTGTTTATAATGCTTTCTTTGCAATGGGCACTTGCTTTGTTCCTGAGGCAATTCCAGTTGCAAGGGGAAGCAGGCTTAGCTCCTAAGCTCATGGCTTCTCCAGCTTCCTGTGTGTAGACTCGAGGCTTTATCTCAGGCTTTGGATCAGACACTCAAGGCAGGTCTGGGCAATTCGAGGCAACTTCATGCAAGACAGGTCCAAGAAGGCAATTCAAGCATGGCTTGAGCAAGTCTTGAGCAAGGTTTAAGTGCAATGCAAAGGTGACTAGCAGTCAACCTGTATACATATCTTGCCCAAGATCCATTTGGACCAATAGGGGTAACTGAAGCCAGTATATAGATGCCCAATGTAAATTATTCTGCCATATTGTGGCCATAGAGGCAGAAACAAAGGCCTTGTTTCAGGGGGAGCAGTGGCCAGTTGTATCAGTGTGAGCTGAAATTCCCCCCACACCAACAATACCAGGCTAGCTCAGTTTGGAAGTGAATGAAAGCTGTATTTAAAAGCAAAATCTACAATCTATGATGAAATGCAATGAATATGTACAAATATACAAAATTCACAACATTTATAAATATATATATACAATCAACAGAAAAGCACAACTAAGCTCCCTTTGCTTCCCCTGAGGGGACCTTTCCCAAGGGGCCTCCCCCCAAACCTCTCTGGCAGAAAGCAGTTAGTTAAAAGCAAAGAGGCTGTTAACTTAGCTTGCCAAGGTCAGTGTGTTATCTTCAGCCAGAAGAGAAGAAGAAGCAGCAGCTACACAGCCCAGAAAGGAAGTGAACTCCCCACTCCGACTGCAGACTGCCCCAGCTTTGTTTTGAGAAGTGTTCTTAAACATTTCTATCTATCCAATGGAATTGTTTAGAACAATCATTATTTTGCTTTCCTACACCCAATAGTGACTTATTTACATTCTTTCACTTTCTTTGCTTGAACTTTGAGAAGAAAAATTAAAAAGACAGTTTCAAACCATCACACCAGTGCATAAGCTCTTACCCCAGGTAAACAACTTGTAGATCAGACATGTCCCCTTTGTTCCTTTTCCCACCTTGCCCTGACTTTCTGCAGGAAGCAGGGAGGACGGGGACCATGTCTAGACACCTTAGGGCCTGTCTGGGTTTGTGCTGGGCCTGTTTTGGCCCTACCATGACAATTGTTAAATACATTTTTCCTCAATATACATGTTTACCTAAAGCTGTGTTTAAATGAAAAGGGAGTCAGAATGAAGAAGTTGGAATACCTGCTTTGTCATCTCAATTTTCCAGCTGATAAGATGCTGCATAACCCTGGGCCAGTCTCTAAACCTCCATGAATGTTAATTTCATTCTCATTTCCTAAGAAGGACCACAGAAAAGAGATTTAAGTTTAGATACTCTGTCCATCTTCTTATTAAAGAAAGAAGACGGACAGAAAATAGTTACTTTTAAACTTCTAAGTGACCTGTAACTGATGTGTATTGTCCATCAAGAGGGATTATAATTATTTTAAAAACATGTTTACCCACATTTAAGTAAGTAATATTTTGTTAGCCTTTCTTCTGATGCTCAAGCCTAGAGAGCCTTTCTGGAAGTTTTACTTTTTTAACTGAACTTTTGAAATATGTAAGAAAAAGTAGGTAATATTTCTATTCAGATGTTTTGATACTGCTAATTTACAATTTATTTTGTTTGTAATTTTACAGATATTATTAAATATTACAAACTAAACTTCTTTTTCAGTTAATTCAAAATGTGCTTTCCTCTCTATAGAGCTCAGAATTTTATTTTTAATAAAATATAATTCTGCTATTAATTCTTTGTTAAAAACATGCAGAGTGGAGAAATAATGTCCATTTATGCAGGAATTTGATGAAAAAAACTCAACAAACCTGATGTCTCTGATTTTATATACAGGTTTTTAGTTGCTATTTGGTTATTTGGTTTGGTTTGGATTTGGGGTTTTTTTTCCTAGTGCATTTGTAGGAAGAAGCCATTTCATCATTGTGGAGTCATGATTTATTCCTAAAGAATTTTGATGGTAACTCATTGTCTTTTTACATGTAGAATCAAAGTATCATAGAAACATAGAATAGTTTGGGTTTGAAAAGACCTCCAAAAGTCAGGTAGTCCAATCACCTTGCAGTGAGCGGGGACATCCCCAACTAGACAGGCTGCTCAGAGCCATGTCGAGCCTGACCTTTAATATTTCCAGGGATGGTGCCACTCCAAGTGAGGTGGTAGATTCCCCTACATTAGAGTTTCAAGGTCCAGCTTGACAGTGTACTTGGCCACCTCGTTTAAACTATATTCTTATCCTGAAAGGTTAGATTAGATGGTCTTTGAGGTCCCTTACAACCTGGTATCCCATGAATCTATGGGGCCTCAATTACCTTAGTGGGCAACCTGTTCCAACGTTCCACTCCGTGGTAAAGAACTTGTCCCTAACATCCAATCTAAGTCTACTCTTCTCTAATTTCAAACCACTGCCCTTTGTCACACCTCTACAGGCCTCTGTAAATAGTTCCCCTCCAGCCTTCTTGTAGGCTCCCTTCAGGTACTGAAAGGCAGCTATTAGGTCTCCCCAGAGCCTTCTTTTCTGAACAACCCTAACACCCTTGTATTGTCCTTGTAGAGAAGGGGTTACAGCCCCCCGGTCATCTTCATGGCCCTCCTGTGTTGAGGAAACCAGGGCTGAAGAGAGTTCTCCAGATGAAGTCTTACCATAGTGAGTAAAGATCTGATGGCCATGCTTCTTTTGATGCAGCCCAAGAAGTGATTTCTGGGCTGCAAGTGTACCCTCTTGGCTCATGTCCAGTTTCCTGTGCACCAACACTCCAAAGTCCTTTTTCATAGGGCTGCTTTCCAGCTCCTCATCCCCCAACTTGTATTGATAATGAGGATTGTTCCAACCTAGGTGCAGGACCTTGCACTTGGGCATGTTTAAACTCATGAGGTTCACCTGGGCCCACCTCTCCAGCTTGTCCAGGTCACATCTCTCTAGCACACTGACAGCACCACTTGGCTTTGTGTCATCTGAAAACCTGCCAATGGTGTACTTGTTCTCACAGTCTATAGAACAGATAGAAATGTTAAGAGTACTGATCTAGTACTGGTCTCAGTATGGACCCCTGAACGACACCACTTGTCATCAATCTCCAGCTAGACTTCAATCCACTGATCACTACCCTCTAGATGTGACCATCTAGATAACTCTTTATCCACTGAGCTGTCCACCTATCAAATTTTTATCTCATCAACTTGGTGAGTAGGATGTTGTGAGGGACCATATCAAAAGCAGAATTCCAGATAGGTGACATCCATAGGTCATCTCTTGTCCACTGAAGCAGTCACTCCATCATAGAAGGCCACAAAGTTTGCCAGGCAAGATTTGCCCTTAGTGAAGCCATGCTGGCTGTTTTTTATTACGTTCCTGGCCTCTATGTGCCTTATCAGAGCTTCTAGGACAATCTCCTCCATCTTTCCAGGCACAGAGGTGAGTCTGACAGGTAAGTAGTCTCCAGGGTCCTCCTTTCTATCTTTTAAAAAATGGGAGTAATGTATCCCTTCTTCCAGTCACCTTAACCCTAACCCTTCCCCTGACTATTACAATTTTTATAGTTTTTGCACTGTTTTTTCCACTTTTACATCCTGTTTTGAGAATTAGCCAACAAGAGACAAATGCATTTAATAGGTTGTCCAAGGTTAACACAGTCTGCTTCCACGAGCCTCCCCCTCATACACAGGTGAAAGGGAAAGTAACAGGAAAAAAACCTCTGTGTTGAGATAAAGAGTTCAATGAGATGATCTGCTACACAACTACCTTATCAAAAGCAGGAGTAGCAGCAGAAGCCAGGACCAAAGCACTCAACAATAGCACAGCAGAAAAGACCCACACCCCAAACCCAAAACCCAGAAGTAACCAGAAAGAGGAAGCCTCTTATGTTACAGCCTGATGTTCAATCCCCAAGATACTTTGCTCCATCCAGCGCTTTAATTTTGAAGCTGGCATGACATTAGTATGGTATTCAGTATTCATCACTAGATTCAACTCAACCCATGACATATGAACAGTGATTAATGTTCATTAATTAACACTTTATGAAGAACTATTTACAGATCAGTGTAGGCATGGCCCAACTGTTGGAAAGTCTGGTTGCCATTCAAGCATCTACACTGCCGACAGCAATTTACTTCAGATGAGGATTGTTTCATTATTACTAAATTCAGAAAACATAGCCTCTAATCAAAACATGCGAAACTCCAAATAAAAGGAAAGTCTTGGAAGCACATTTTACAAAACCATACCATGCACACATAGACGTAACAAACATTCCCAACACTGCAAAAATTGTTGTACCTTCCTCCTTCTACAATACATGCATCTCTAGAAAAGCTTACAGCCTTTGTAAGAATTTCTCTAGTGGAACAAATTTCACATGTACCTTGCAGCTAGTAACGGATTAATGAAACGTGTGCTTACACTGCTATTTCTTTCCTAACATGTTTTCAATGACTGAGGCCAAGTGCTCTCTGAAGTTATATGCTGGAACTTGGCTGTTTGTATCTCAGCTTGCAATTCACATTTATCTGTGGCAATGTCAGTAGTATCAAGCCTAATCAGAACCACTGAAATGTCCCTGTTGTGGCGGACAGAGTGACACATATACACTTGTAGTTGTAAACAGAGTAGAGCCTTTATTGCTTTTAACAACATATATTTATATGTTTTCTATTCTATTGTGGATACTTCTAATTGGTTGACAAGTCTTTTTTAATATTCTTATTGGGTTTTGCCACATCACTATGGCCATAGCTATTTATGTCAAACTACACAAAGGTAAGATTCAAACTCTTTATCTCACACTTTCCCAGGCACTCTCCATCCTTGAAAACTATCTGTATCTCTTCTGCTCTGGGACTTTCCAAGTCTTTATGGATACACAGTAATCTGTCCAAGGTTAATTTCTTCTTTCTCAGGCAAGAGATCCACAGCCTCACAGTAGTTTCCTACACTGAAAAGTTTGTTTAGTTCAGAATATCTGAATAGTTGAGGATGTGGAGGCTAGGAGCAACCTTGGCTGCATGTCCACGAAATTATGTAAGCAAGAAGCGGGCCAATAAGTAGATTTGCAACCCTGACTTCAGGAAAGCTAACTTTGACCACTTCAAAGACATGCTTGAAGAAATCCCATGGGTTAGGCTTTTGAAAGTAGGCTGTGAAAGACAGGGGGTTAATAATCAAGCACCACTTCCTAGAAACTCAAGATTGGTGCATCCCCATGAGTAAGAAATTAAGCAAATGAGGTAAGATACTTCCATGAATAAGCAAGGAGGTCTGGAGAACCTCAAGTAGAAGAAGTAAGTTCACAGTATGAAGAAAACAGAATTTGCTTCTTAGGAGAAATATAAGAACATTATCAGAGTAGGTAGGGATGCAGCAAGAAAGACTAAGGCCCTCTTGGAATTAAAGGGGTAAGAGATGTGAAAGAAAACAAGAAGAGTCTTTTCAAGTACATCAGTAGGAAAAGGAATACTACTGATGACCCTACTTCTGAATGAGGTGAGTGTCCTGGTGACAGAAGACAGAGAGAAGGTGGGGTTACTGAATGCTTTCTCTGCTTTAATCTTCTATGACGGACCTCAGGAATCCCAGTCCCTGGAAGCAAGAAAGTGTTTGGAGAAGGGAAGGGTTTCTCTTCCCCAAGAAGGATCAAGTTAGGTGCTGCAGTTTTGCTGAAGGCACGATGGTGGTTACTCGGAGGAGGAAGACTATGCTCTCTGCACCCACCAAAATGGATATTTTTATCCAGGCCATAGATTGTGAGGAATGCCATAGCTTTTCATAGGCAACAGGGGGCAACACTGACTATGGGTATGTACAGTATGAGTAGATTTTTGACCTTCTCAGCCAGGTGGCACAGCTTCGGGATGAAGTGATTGAGCTCAGGGAAGAGGTGAGTAGGATAAGAAGCATCAGGGAGAGTGAGAGGGAAATTGATAACTTTCACAAGCTGATCTTTACAAATACAGAACAGGAGCTGACTCTTAATGGGGCAGAGGATTAAATATCCTCTCATCAGCAAGCCCACCAGCCTTCCTGCAGTAACTGTAGTAACTCACAAGTGCAGGGTCAATTGGAATAGGTAGCTACCCGACTAAACAAATGACACAAATGGAGCAAACATGCTCTTTTAAGAAGCACACCACCCACAGTACCCTTGCAGAACCAGGTACAAGGCTTCGCAGGAGGAACTGATTGTGAGCAAGGATGAGGGCTCACAAAAGCCAAAAATGCCACAAGGGCCAGAAGTGCCACCAAGGCCAACTCACCTCAGGTCAGCCATAAAAACTGGCTCTGAAAAGAAAAATCAAAGGATCATTGCTGTAGGTGACTCCCTGTTGAGGGGAGCAGAGGGACCAATATGCAGGCCAAACTTCTTTCATAGAGATGTCTGCTGTCTCCCTAGTGGCCAGGTAAAGGATGTCATAGGTAAACCTCACATCTTTGTGAGTCCTTCAGACTATTACCCACTTCTGTTTTTTCAGGTGGGTAGTGATGATGCAGTAGTGAGAGGCTCATAATCAATTAAAAGAGACTTCAGGACCTTGGGGCAACTGCTAAGGGGATCAGGAGCTCAAGTTGTATTCTGCTTCATCCCTCTGATATCGGCGATGGACAAGGAAACATTTAGGAAGAGCCGACAGGTCAATTCATGGCTCTGGGACTGGTATCATGGAAGGAGTTTGGATTTTATGATCACAGCTCAATTTACAGGGCACCAGAGCTGCAAGCAACCAATGCAATGCACCTGTCCCAGAGGTAGAAAAAGATTCTAGAGCAGAAGTTAACAGGGCTCATTGATAGGGCTTTAAACTAGATTCGGATGGGGAAGAGGTTGTTAATCTCATGCTTGCCTGTGACAAACATTGCGGCAGGTCACCAGAGGCAGAGGGATGGAGTGCTAGCAAGGGCTCTCAATTTGTTGCTCTGAGGCAAGCCAAGGATGAAGCACTGGGACACCCCAAGAGAATCAATAAATAAGATGAATAAAGGGCCACTGTGCTGCTAGGGTGCTATGACATAGTGGCTATTACTGAAAATTGGTGGGATGATTCCCACAACTGGAATGTAGGAGTAGATGGGTACAAGCTCTTTACGAAGAACAGGCAGGGTAGGAGGGAAGGAGGTGTTGCTCTCTATATCAGTGACCAGCTGGAATCAATGGAGCTCCACCTGGGGAAGGATGATGATCTGGTTGAGAGCACATGGGTGAGGATTAAAGAGAAGACAGAGGAAGGAGATGTTACTGTAGGGGTATGTTACAGGCCACCTGATCAGCAGAACCAAGCAGATGAGGCCCTCAACAAGCAAATAGAAGTGTCTTCACATGCACAAGCCCTGGTCCTCATGGGGGACTTCACCCTGACATCTGCTGGAGGGACAACAGAGCTAGGGACCAGCATTGCAGGATGTTCCTGGAATGCATAGATGACAACTTCCTCCTCCAAATGGTAGAGGACCTGATGAGAAAAGGTGCTACACTGGACCTTGTTCTCACCAATAGAGAAAGGCTGGTGACCAGTGTGAGGCTCAGGGATAACCCTGGCTGCAGTGACCATGATGCAATAGAATTTAAGATCCTCAAGGTAACCAGGAGGGCACATACCAAGCTTACAACCCTGGACTTCAGGCATGCAGACTTTGATTGCTTCAGGGATCTGCTGGCCAAAGTACTGTGGGACAAAGCCCCGGAAGGAAAAGGGGCCCAGGACAGCTGGTCAGTATTCAAGGATCACCTTCTCCATGCCCAGGAGCAAAGTATCCCCACAAAGAGGAAAGCAGAAAAGAATGCTAGAAGACCTGCCTGGATGAGCAAGGATCTCCTAGATATGGTTGTCAAACAAAAAGAAATTCTACTAGTAGTAGAAGAAAGGACAGCTAGAATGGGGGGCATATGAGGAAGCTGTCTGAGCAACAAGAAACCTGGTTAGAAAAACTAAAGCTCAGTTAGAATTAAATTTAGCCAGGGAGATCAAGGGGAACAGTAAAAATTTCTATAGGTATATTAATGGTAAAAAGAAGATAAGGGAATGTATGGGCGCCCCTCAGAGATGAAAGAGATGAGCTGGTGACCAGTGACATGAAGAAGGTTGAGGTTCTCAATGACTTCTTCACCTCAGTCTTCACTGGCAAGGGCTACAGCCACACTCCTGAGATCATGGAAGATAATGGCAGGGACTGGAAGAAGCAACTGCCCATTGTGAGTGAAGATCAGGTTTATGACCATCTGAAGAACCTGAAAGTATTCAAGTCCCTGGGAGCAAATGAGATACACCCACGGGTGCTGAGGGAACTGGTGGATGAAGTTACTAAACCACTATTATACTCCAAAAGCCATGGCAGTCCGGAGAGGTCCCCACTGACTGGAAAAGGGGAAACATAACTCCATTTTCAAAAACGGTAAGAAGGAAGAACCAGAGAACTACAGGTGTCCTTGCCCATGGCAGGGGGATTGGAACTAGTCCCTTTCTCTGGAGACTTTCAAAACCCATCTGTACACATTCCTGTGTAAACTGATCTAGATGAACCTAATTTAGAAGAAGAATTAGACTAGACGATCTTCAGAGGTCTTTTCCAACCCCTACCTTCTGTGATTCTGTAGTGATTATGTGGGTTTTTTTTCTCAAATATCAGAAAGAAATACTATTCCTGCATGTTTAGAGCCACAGAACTCCAGCAGGAGAATTGAAGATGCTCTGATGAGATATGAATACTTCAGATTATTCACCTATTTAAAAACTAAAGAAAATCCCTTGATTTCGCAGGAAAGGTGAGAAATTGGAACTCAGAGCCCACTGATCATTCTCATTTTAAGGCTCCCTTTTGACAGTAAATTACTCTGGAATCTCATGCAACACCAGTTATTCAAGTCAGCCCTATGACTATAATGGTCTGCCTTTAGAAGCTGAGAAGCCAACACCAAGAGTTTAAAAGACAGAGAATAAGTTAGTCTGAGGGGCAACAAATTAAAAATTAGCTGTAGCATTACTGAGGAAACAAATCGAATGAATGAATTTAAAGCAGCCTTTTGTCATCAACTCATGACACTTGAAAGCTGTGTATGTGGCTTATGTATATTAATTTTCAAAATAATAAATGGCAAAGGTATTCAATGGGTTTGCTTTGCTTTGAGAGTTAACACCAAATCATAATTCTAGGCAGAAGAGTTTATTTCAGTATACTTCAATAAGATTTGGATAATACAATGGGTCATTTTTAGAACAAGCCCTTCTTTTAAAAGACAACACTATTATGAACTCAAAGAAGGTTTTCTGTTCCGCCCATGCAGGGACAAGATTCCTTAGAAAGTTATCACACTAGATATGGTCTCACATGAAGAAACATCGGGTGAACCAGAACTACTTCACTGCTCTGCTTCTTTTCTGTCAGTGCTTGGCTTGTCAGCTACCCTCCACCTTTGTTCAGTTTCCTTACCAAAAGTGCAATATCCTAATGTCAGATCAATAATAATTGTGAAATATGCATCTTCCACAAGAAATCAAGTTTATTATTAATATCTTCTGATTATGAATGAAAAGAAAACTTGGAAGTTATCTCACAAAGTGAAAAGTTCCTCAGAACTGCTGACCAAAAAATAATAATTACTTTCACAGAAGAGTGTCTTATTCTTACAAAAGCATGACGTGTGCATATTACACCAAGAAATTTACCACTTCTTATTCCCTCCTACCCTCCCCACTGAAAATAAAAGGAAAAAATAACTCTGCAAATTGTTACACTCTGTCAAGTATCAGAGGAAACGTTAAAAATTTGTTTTTATACAAAATTTCCCATTATGAATTCTGAAAAAAATATCTTTCTGCCATAGAATCATTGGCATTTTTGCCATTCTACAGAAGTTTATCAATATTTCTAATTTTTAATTTTTTCATTTGCTGGAAGAAAAACAAAGTTCACTAAATTGGCAATTTGTGTTAGTAGCACCAAAGACTCTTGAATTCTTTAAAACAAAAGATATGCCATTGCTCTAGTCTTTGAGTTCCAGAGGATAAACTTGTACCAAAAGAACTGACAAATGATACTTTCAAATGCAAGTTCCACCTAGACAGGTATCTACAGTCCCGCAGATGTGGAATGATCCTCTCTTTGAGCCCTTGCACCCTTACCTTACAGTTCTTTTCACAAATTCTCTTCCACTTCTTCATTGTATCCTATCGTATCGTATCCTATCGTATCGTATCGTATCACAGTCTCAAGCTGCACAGGGGGAAGTTTAGGCTTGATCTTAGAAAGAAGTTCTTCACAGAAAGAGTGATTTCATACTGGAATGGGCTGCCCAGGGAGATGGTGGGGTCCCTGGAGGTGTTTAAGGAAAGACTGGATGAGGCGCTTAGTGCCATAGTATAGTTCATTAGATAGTGTTGGGTGATTGGTTAGACTTGAAGATCTTGGAGATCTTTTCTAATCTGGTTGATTCTACACGATTCTGTGATTCTGTATCGTGAGTTAAGTTGGAAGGGACTTTAAAGATCATTTAGATCCAACCTTCCTGCCATGCTCAGGGGCACCTCCCACTCTCCCAGACTGCTCAGGGGCCTGTAGAACCTGGCCTTGAACACTTCCAGGAAGGTGTCATTCAGAACTTCCCTGGGAAACCCCTTGTAAAACATTCCTCCCCAGATTTCTTGTAGACCCCCTTCAGGTATTGGAAAACCACTATAAGGTCTCCACAGTGCCTTCTCTTCTCCATGCTGAACATCCCAAACTCCTGTAACCATTGTGGTGGGTTGAAAATCCCCCCCCCAATATTAACCTTGCCAGATCAGCTCATCTTGGAAGGAAATGGAAGCTGTACTTACAGGCAAAACTACAATCTATTTGCAACTTAGTCAACTCTTTAGACCTACCAGTGACTCTCAGAATAGTTATAGGCTCTGACACTTGATAGTTTTGTGGTATTATGGTACACTGAGCTCCTGTGTCAACCAAGGTCCTGTACTTCTGAAATTTTGAAATGCCAGGCCACTGAATGTATATATCCCAATAGATTCTGTTATCTCCATTATCCCTTACCTCCCCCTGGAGGAAGGCAGGGCACACCTAATTATGGGTATTACATCCACATGTACAGTTGATACAACATCTAGTGTCAGAGTTAGAATCACTGTTGGAGCAGTTAGAGTTATTCTGGGAAACTGAGAAAGTGTCAGCTAACCTTCTGGTACTGTTACCTGGGGTACTGCCACTCTGCAGTTTCCATAATTTCCTGAAAAGATCAGAAGTTGGTTGACCATCCCACCTATTCATGTTTTCACCAAACTGATCAGGCAGAGTTATCCAGATATTCCCATGTGATTGCCTCTATAGCTTTGCTTTGACCTAGTTTGAAATGGCCTCCTTGGAGGAAGTCTGTTTCTAACAGCTGAAACTTGTATCCATCTGGAAGGAGAGGAATTGGCATCATCCCCCTTCACCAACTGGGATATGGAGGTTTTAAGTTCCTCCTTCAGCTTTTTCATGCAATTCTTTATCTCTCCAGAGAAAGTTTCAATAGCTGAAACCAAAGAAGTATATGCAAGACTATCCTCGAATTGCCTCATTTGGTCAATGAAATGGCCAACAGTAGGAGGCACTCCACCACAATTTCTTGCCACAATTCTGCATGCCAGAATAGTAGCATAATTAGGAGGAACAAGTTTAATGATTTTTTTTGGCAAGGCCTGTTCCCACAGGAATTTCATCAGGATGAAGCGTAGCATGATCTCCATGGATTACTTCTCTCACAACAAGCTCCCTCAAATGCTTAATTCCCTCATCTATCATGTTCCATCGCTGGCGGTTCCATGGAAGATCATCTCTGGATGGGCATCACATTAAGATGGCCAATAGGAGGTGTGTCCACAGAGAAACTTTATGAAGACACTTGCCTAAATGCCTATGTATTCTGCTGTCCTTTGAAAGGGTATGTAGCTGCGCTGCTGACTTTTCACCTACCACTAAAGCTGGAGCATCTTCCTAACCAGCTCAGTATTGACTCAATATCTCCTCTAATGTAATCTTTTATTACATGTCTAATTTTCTGCTGGGATGCATTAGCCAGTTGTACATCATCCTTGTAATCATCACTACCATCATCCTCCTCATCTTCCTCATCCTCCTGTCCCCCTGCTGAAAGTCTCTGTAGGATTTCCTTATGTTCAGAAGCACCACCATTACCTTCTGATTTATTAAGACTCATATCCTGTCCTGCATCTCCATCATCCATTAGTGGTTTCATTAAATTAGTTATATCTCTAAGACAGACTTCTTCTGCTTCATCAGAAGGATCCTTTTCTCCTGTGCCTCTCTTGCCTTTAGACTTCTTGCTCAGAACAGCAACCAATTTTACTGGTGCTGCTTTTAAGTTCACAGCAGGATCGGCAGAAGCAGAAGGGATTTGCACAAAAACTGGATCACCAGGAGCTCTTAGGGACACTGCTGCCACTATTGCTGGACCTGCTTCCGTTCCAGCTGCAGAGGGTGGAAATTTTCCTGCCTCGCTAATGGCTGCTGCCTGTGAAGTCATCGCACCCTGAACTCTGATGGCATGGAGTTTGCCACCATCACTGCTACTTGCACAAGGGCTACAGGCAAAAATGCTAGTGCCACCTCTGTTTTTACCAGCACAGCTGCTGCTTCTTGAGCAGGGCTCACTGCTGCTGGCACTGGGGTTGCAGCCGCTCCTGTTTGCACAGGGGCTAATAGCCGCCCCCCAACTGGCTTGGTGCCAGTTCTGCTGCCGTGTTCGCTCTTCAAAGCAGCCCTTCCATTAACTCCTTGCTGCCTGCCATTGCCTGTTGCTGCAGTTTCTTCACTATTAGAATCAGTCTCATTAGAGACAGATCTCCTACGCTTTCTTCTGCACCTATGGATGGAGCAAACAGCTGCATGTCTCTCGGTAAAATCCTATTAGCGGACTTATAATCATTGCTACAAATATGAAATTTAGGCACAGCAAATAGATCACCTTAGGATTCTAATCACCAAGATAACTCTCAGATACAGGAACACTAAACTCAAAAATCACAGAAGGGACAGTCACAGTTGCATTGTTATATATATCCTCCCAAACCATCAAATCCAAGGCAATAATCACCAAACCTGTTTAACTTGTATTTAAACCAAAGGAACAACTTGTATGCCAAAAGTCTGCCTGTTTTATCAATCATTGCAGAAACACACCATTTATACAACATTACACTTAACACAGAATACACCAAATGCCACAAAACCCAAAACAGCTTCATTTTGGCTTACTTAATCTGAACAGGAATTAATTAATCAAGCAATTGCCCCACGTCGAACAGGTGCCAATTAATTTTGTAATGTGGTGGGTTGAAAATTCCCCCCCAATATTAAACTTGACAGACCAGCTCAGTTTGGAAGCAAATGGAAGCTATATTTACAGGCAAAACTACAATCTCCAATGAAATGCAATGAATATGTACAAATACACAGCATCTACAAACATTTACAGGTATTTACAATTAAGAAACAGCACAAGGACCCCCCTGGCCAAAGACCAGGGAAGCTGTAATGGCTTCTCCCTCCCTGCCTGCCCCTTATCTCCCTGTACACAACAGAAGAGAGAAAGAAGCAGAGATATATTAAACTTAGCCAAAATAACAGCAATGCAGCCAAGGTCAAGCAGAAGCAAGTTAGTATCTCCCAGACCAAAGTGAGAAGAGAGATATTTTTTTTTGGGAAACAAATCTTATGGGAGATATCCCTCCAATGGAATTGTTTAGAATAATCATTATTTTCCTTTTTACACCCAATAGTAATTTATTTATATTTTTACTACTTTCTGCTAAAGATCTGTGAAAAATTTTAAAGGCATAGTCTAAAACTACCACACCTGTCCTCATAATGGAGATGCGTCAGTGCTCTGATCTTCTTTATGGTCCTTCTCTGGACCTACTCCAACAATTCAATGCCCTTCTTATGCTGGGGGCCCCAGAACTGGATTCAGTACTCCAGATGGGGTCACACAAGAACAGAGCAGAGTGGCATCATCACCTCCCTCATCCTGCTGGTCACACTTATTTTTGATGCAGCCCAGGACACAACTGGCCTTTTAGGCTGCAAGAACACATTTCAGACTCATGTTGAGTTTTCATCAACCAACACCTCTAAGTCTTTCTCCTTAAGACTGTTCTCAAGCCACTCTCCACACAGCCTGTATTTGTGCCTGGGATTGCCCCAGCGCAAATGCAGGACTTTGCACTTGGCATTTCAAGAGGCCTCACCTCTCAAGCCTGTCCAGGTCCCTCTAAATGGTATCCCTTCCCTCCAGTCTGTCAACTAAACCACACAGCTTGGTGTCATTCACAGACTTGCTCAGGGTACATTCAGTTCCACTGCCCGTATGGTCTACAAAGTCACAGTACTGAACCCTGAGGGATGCCACTCATCACTGGTCTCTAGACAGTCCATTGACTGTAACTCTCTGAGTGCAACCATCCAGCCAGTTCCTTATCCAGTGAATGGCCCACCTCTCAAGTCTTTGTTTTTCTGATTTGGTGACCAGAAAGTGATGCAAGACAGTGTCAAATGTTTTGTACATTGTAGGAGATTGAACAGAGTCAAGACATGGACTCAATATGAGTTAAAATCTTGTTTAGCCAGAGTCAATACACAGACCCAATATGAGTTCAGGATCTTGCTCATTTATTGCTAAAATACACAGGCTTTTATAGTATTATGTGCTGTCCACGCGAATAACATTAGGTCACTATAGGCTAAAATACATTGTTCACATGCCCGTTACTGTACGCAATGTTTTCCTGCCTTGCAGCTTCAACACCTGGCTTCATCTCCTGTTTATTGCTTTGCCAAGCTTTCTCTTATCAGCCTCTCAAGGACATGTCAGCCTGCTTATAGTAAGTTAGCTAAAGGGGCTGGTTTGTGCAGCTCATGGCCTTTTATCTCCTAGCCATTTCTCTACAGTACATGTTCAGGTGGATGATGTCAGATGCTCTTCCCTTACCCACTGATGCTCTAAATCCATCGTAGGAAGCCACCAAGTTCATCAGACATGATTTGCCCTTGGTTACCACCAATAACCTCATCCTCATTTTTCGTGTGCCTTAGCAGAGCCTTCAGGAAGATCTGCTCCATGATGTTGCCAGGCACAGAAGTGGGACTGACAGGCCTATAGTTTCCAGGATCTTCCTTTTTTCCCTTTCTGAATATGGGGTCTATATTTCCCCTTTTCCAGTCAAGAAGAACTTTACCAGGCTGCTAATACCTTTCAAATATGATGGACAGTGCTTTGGCAACTTCATCTGCCAGTTCCCTTAGGACCCACAGATGGATCTCATCAGGCCCCATGGACTTCTGTACTTTCATATTCTTTAGATGGGCTTGAAATAAATCTTCATTTATAGTGAGCAGATCTTTCTTCTCACAGTCCCTGCTTAGCTGTTGAGGCGTTTGGGGCACTCTCATGCACCAAGCATGTGTGGTTGCCAGCAGAAGTGCCACGTGGACTTTGACAGCTCGTCTGGCTTCAACAGGACAGTGGGCGATATGACGCGTTCAACATGAAGGGCTCTTGTGTCTTCCTGGGTAAACTGAGACAAGGCAAAAATTCTAGTTACAAGGGAAAGTGAGGCTTAGGTTCTAAGGCTCATGGCTTCTATCCCTGGTTTTGGACCAGGCAACTCGAGGCAAGGCAACTCGAGGCAAGGCAACTTGAGGCAAAGCAGTCCAGGCAAGGCAAATTAAAGCAAGGCAGGTTCAAGGAAGCAAGGCAAGGAGACTACAAATCAGTCTGTATATATCACTTTCCTGAGAGTCAATTGGGCCAATAGGGCAACCAAAGCCAGCAAAGTTACCCAATGAAAAGGGACTCTGCCAAGCTGTGACCATAAAAAGCAGAAACAGAGGCCTGGTCAGGGAGAAGCCATGGCCAGTACATGTGCTCTTACCCAGAAGGAGACTTGTTTACCAGACACATTAGGTCATGCCCTTTTGTCCCTTTTCTTGCATTACCTTGACTCCTGTAGGAGGGAGAGAGGAGAGTGGGACCATGTCTAGATATTCCAGGACCTGTCTGGTTTTGTGCTGGGCCTGTTTTGCCCTACCACAACAGTAGAAGGTGAGTTTCTTCTGAGAGGTAGTTGTGGTGAAGTCACCATATGCCCAGAATTATGCCCCCAAATACCAACAAACTTGTCTCGACATATTTTCATAAGTCCTTCTGTGATGGTTTAAAACTGACTTTTTATTTTTTCTTCATAAAGTTCGAGCAGAGAAGGCAAAGGAATGTAAATAAGTCACTATTTGGAGTAAGAAAGCAAAATAATGATTGTTTTAAACACTTCTATTGTATAGATAGAAATGTTTAAGAACGACTACTCAAATCAGAGTTTGGGCAGCAACGGAGCTTGGTTGTGCATTTTCCTGTTGATTGTACGTATTTGTAAATGTTGTGAATTGTGTATATTTGTACCTATACATTGCATTTCATCATAGATTGTAGATTTGCTTGTAAATACAGTTTTCATTTGCTTCCAGATTGAGTTAGCCTGGTTATTGTCGGAGGGGGGGGATTTCAGCTCTCACACTGTTGAAATACATTTTATTTTTGGCTCTCCAACATGAGTCAATTGCTTGTATGATTTATTTCTGCTCAGTTAGGAAGCAAAATAAAGCTGTTTTGGTTTGTTTGGCATTTTATTTATTCTTGTCTGACCCTGGCGGTCTATACATGGGCCATTTCCTCCATGATAGACAAGGTTGTGAGATATGTGGCATATGAGTCGTTTCTTTGGGCTTAGAACAAGTTACTAAATGTTGTTGATTTCTGTTATGGTTTTATTGGGCTAAGACATGGTAACTCAACTATAAATCTGCTAGCAGATGCATTTGAGTTTGTTATTTCTCTTACATCTAAAGAGGGTCGTTGGAACCAATGGTACCCTAGATATTTTATGCTAAGCTTGAATTTGGTGTTTCCTGGAATAAACATATGGATGCTGGTAGTACTGTATGGAGAAACACATAAGGAAACACATAAGGCTGCTTGCTTGTAGACGTAAGAGGAAACATAGAAAAGCTCAGAGAGATTTGGAATTAGGTTCTGATTCTGATTACAGTGTCCAGGAGATCGCAATTAAGTGCAGGGAAGAGAAGGCTTGTGAGAAAGCTGCTGATAACCTTGACTCAGAGCCAGCAGCAGCAGCTCCGGGAACGCTGCCAACAGCCCCGGGAACTCTGCCAGAATCTGAGATAACATCCCTGACTACTCAGGCAGGCTCCATTAACGAGGCACAGTCTCTTCCTTCTTCTACAGCAGCAGCTGCAGGGTCTCAAAGCGTACTTGCTGACTCTGCACAGGATCCCTCTCTTCCTGCTGATTCTGTACAGAATCCTTCTGTACCTGCTGACTCTGCACAAAATTCCTCCACTCCTGATGACTCTACTGTGAATGTGAATGCTAAACCAGTGAATTTCATTGCTGCTCTCACCAAAAGTGCAAAGGAGCTGCAGGAGGAGGTGCAGATGCTGCAGGAGAGGGTGCAGAGGGTGCAGAAGGTGCAAAAGGAGGTGAGGGTTCTTCTGCTCAGGGTCCCTCTGTTAAGAAGGATCCTTCTGATGAGGAAGAGAAGGTTAGCCTTAAAACTCTGTCAGACCTCTTGAGATCACACATGGATGATGGAAATGTAGGTCAGGATGTGGGCCTTGGTAAATTAACAACTGCTGGAAGTGTCTCTGAACTCCAGGAAATCACACGTATGATTGCAGTAAGAGTATAGGGACAGTGAGCTCAAGAGGATGATGATGATGATGATGAGGATGACATACAGTCAGCTAATGCACCCAGACAGGAAGTTAGACAGGTGAGGAAGGATTACATCAGAGGAGACACTGAGCCAGACTTGTCTTGGCTGGGCCATTGCTATGATATGGGGTCCCCAGCCTTGGCGGTAGGTGACAAGTCGGCCTCCCAGTTGGGGATGCTCTCAAAGGATATCGGCATAGACAGGCACCTAGGCAAGTGCATTAGTAAAGTTTCTCTGTGGGCACACCTCTTACTGGCAGTCCTGATGAGGTACCCCAGCAGAGATGATTTACCATGGAACCCTACATGTTGGACCACAACAGATGAAGGAATCAAGCACCTGAGAGTTTGCTGTGAGACAAGTGGTGTATGGAGATCATAAGACGCTGAATCCTGATGAAATTCCTGTGGGAACAGGCCTTGCCAAAAAGCTCATTAAGCTTGCTCCTCCTAATTATGCTACCATTCTGGCAAGCAGAATTGTGGCAAGAAATTATGGTGGAGTGCCTCCTACTCTTGGCCATTTCAATGACCAAATGAGGCAATTGGAGGATATTCTCGCACATAATTCTTTGGTTTCTCCCATTGAAACTCTATCTGGAGAGATAAAGAATTGCATGAAAAAGCTGAAGGAGGAACTTAAAACCTCCATATCCAACTTGATGAAGGGTAATGATGATGATGATTCTTCTTTCTCCAGAAGGATACAAGTTTCAGATATCAGGAACAGACGTCCTCCAAGAAGGCCATTCCAGAATAGGTCAAACTAAAACAGACAGCAGAAGCAATCACGTGGCAGTATCTGAACAACTCTGTGTGATCAGTTTGGTGAGAACATCAACAGATGGGATGGTCAACCAACTTCTGATCTTTTCAGGAGGTTATGGAAATTGCAGAGTGGCAGATCCACGAGGTAGCAATACCAGGAGGATAGCTGTCGCTTCCTCAGTTTCCCAGAACAACTCTGATAGCTCCAACAGTGATCCTAATTCTGGTGCTGGACGTTGTGCCAGCTGTACATGTGGAGGTAATCCCCACCATTAGGGGTGCCCTGCCTTCCGCCAGGGGGAGGTAATGGATAATGGAGATAACAGAATCTATTGGGATGTGTACATCCAGTGGCCTGGCACTTCAAAATTTCAGAAGTACAAGGCCTTGGTTGACACAGGAGCTCAGTGCACCATAATACCATCAAATGATCAAGGGGGAGAATCTATAACTATGCAGGGAGTCACTGGTGGATCTCAAGAGTTGTTTAAGATAGAGGTTGACATAAGATTAACTGGGAAGCAGTGGAAGAAACATACTATTGTAACAGGGCCTAATGCACCTTGTATTTTGGGAACTGATTTTCTGAGAGAAGGGTGCTTCAAAGACCCTAAGGGTTACAAATGGGCTTTTGGAATAACAACTGTAGAAATTGATGGAGGAAAATTGTAGTTGTCTATTAGGCCTGAGCTTTCAGATGAATCTGCAGTTGTGGGACAACATGAGATAGAGGATGTGAAGTTGATGGTTGCCTCTCAAACTGTGCATCACAGACAATACAGAACCAACTGTGACTCTTTGGTGCCCATTCAAAACTTGATTCGTCAGTTGGAGAGTCAGAAAGTCATCAGCAAAACTCATTCACCTTTCAACAGTCCTATCTGGCCTGTGAGAAAGCAGAATGGAGAGTGGTGTCTGACAGTCGATTTCTGTGCCTTGAAGGAAGTAACTCCACCCATGAGTGCAGCTGTACCAGACATAATGGAACTCCGATATGAGCTGGAATCCAAGGAGGCCAAGTGGTATACTACCAGAGACATTGCTAATGCTTTCTTCTCTATTCCCATAGCAGAGGAATGTCAGCACCCCAGTTTGTCTTCACCTGGAGAGGCATAGAATACACATTCAATTGTTTGCCCCAGGGGTGGATTCACAGTTCAACCATCTGTCATCCAGTGATCCCTGATGCTTTGGAGAAAGGTGGATCTCCAGAATAAAATCTGTTCATCGATGATATCATCATCTGGGGTGAAACTGCTGAAGTCTTTGAGAATGGTAACAAAATCATTGACATTCTCTTGCAGGTCGGTTTCATTATCAAGTGAGACAAGATGAAAGCCAGAGAAATCCAATTTCTGGGAGTGTGGTGGCAATATGGTTGCTGTCACATTCCAAAGGATGTGATAAACAGAGTCTCCACCATGGCAAACCCCATCAGTAAGAAAGAAACTCTATGTTTCCTAGGTACAGTGGGATTTTGGAGGCTGCACATTCCTGGATACAGTCAGATTGTGAAACCTCTCTATGATGTGACTCGAAAGAGAAACAGTTTCCAGTTGGGTCCAGAAAAACAAGCAGCCTTTGACCAGATAAAGTGAGAGGTAGTCCAAGCAATGGTTCTGGGACCTGTCAAACCGGTTGTGCTGGTTTGAGGCCAGCCAGAACACCTCTTGCCCTGAAAGGGACAAAAGAATGACACACGCAAACGGATTGGAAAGTGATGGAAAAGTTTAAATGGAAAAGCAAATTGGTGAAGCTACAGAAAAAACTACAAACTACAAAGCATAGTGGGAAAGAACATCCTAAAGCATACAGAACCCCCTCACAGAATTCCCAAAATCTTGCCAATCCTCCTTTCCTCCCACCTGAGGGTCTACCCAGTCCCTCAGAGCTCTTCCTTCCCCCCCCTCCCACTGCTAGGCAAGTCTCAGGCTGGCCAGGTCTGAGACCGCCCCCCCCCCCCCCACCTCCATTCTCCTCCTGGCATTAGGCCTAGTCAGGCCTAAGAGGCCTGAGATACCAACCCCCCGGCATTACCCGACAAGAGAGGACATCTCCCATGGGAGCGGAGAGGGAAGAAAGAGGATGAGGATGACTCTGCCAATGGCTTTATAGGGCGCAGGATTTATGGGTAGAAATATGTCATTTCCTGTGTCCACCCCTAGTGGGTAGGTACCTGGGACACCATAGGTGTATCTCATGCAGCAGTGGCAGGGGGCACCCAGCCTAAACTGCCACACCGGTCCAGACATTAAGAACATTCTGTACACGGCCACAAGTGACAATGGTCTAACCTGGTGCTTATGGAAAAGAGTTCGAGGTGAGACACAAGGATGTCCTCTTGGCTTCTGGGGTCGTGGCTACAGAAGCTCACAAGCAAATTATACTCCAACAGAGAAAGAGATTTTACCTGCTTATGAAGGAGTAAAAGATGCTTCTGAAGTGATTGGAACTGAGTCACAATTTCTTCTAGCTCCTAGATTGACAGTTCTGAATTGGATGCTCAAAAGCAAAGGTTCTTCACCATGTCATGCAACAGATGCTATCTGGTCTAAGTGGATGGATCTGATACCACAGAGAGCTTGAATGGGAAATCCTGAAAGACCTGGTTTGGTGATGGTGATCACAAACTGGCCAGAAGGCACAAGCTGTGCAAAACCTCCAGAGGAGAGAGTAACTCATGCTGAGGAAGCTCCTCCTTACAGTGATCTGTCAGATGATGGAAAGAAATATGTTTTGTTCGCTAATGGTTCCTGTTGTCTTGTTGGAATCAAGCGGAGGTGGAAGTCTGCACTGTGGAGTCCAACACATACATTTGCAGAGGCAAGAGTTGGAGAAGGAGAATCCAGTCAATTTGCAGAGGTAAAAGCTGTCCAGCTAGCTCTTAACGTAGCTGAACGTGAGAGATGGCCAAAGCTTTATCTCTACACCAACTCATGGATCGTAGCCACTGCCTTGTGGAGTTGGCTAAAAGACTGGAAAAAAATGGATGGCAGAGAAAAGGAAAGCCTATTTGGGCTGCAGATCTGTGGCAAGACATTGCTGCTCGCATTGAGAGAATCCCAGTGAAAGTGAGGTACATTGATGCTCACATTCCTAAGAGCAAAGGTACTGAGGAACAACAACACAACCATAAGGCAGATCTAGCTGCAAGAGTTTCTCAACTGGACACACACTCTAACCTTGATCGTGACTGGAAACACCGAAGTGTTCTTATCTCGGTGGGCCCGTGACTCGTCAGGACATCAAGGCAGAGATGCAACCTACCGATGGGCTCGTGACAGATCCATTGACATTTCCATAGATAGTATCACACAAGTCATCCCTGACTGTGACATTTGTGCTGCTATTAAGCAGGCAAAGTGAATCAAGTCCTTGTGGTACGGTGACCTATGGTCCAAGTACAAGTATGGTGAAGCATTGCGGATTGACTACATCAGTCTACCTCATTCTCCATCTGGTAAGCAGTATGTGCTGACTATGGTAGAGGTGAGCACAGGATGGTTGGAAACTTATCCAGTTCCTCATGCAACTGCATGTAACACCATTCTTGGTCTGGAAGGACAAATCCTGTGGAGACACGGAACTCAAGAGAGGATTGAGTCAGACAATGGAACTCATTTCAAGAACAATCTTGTAAAGAACTGGGCCAAAGAGCATGGCATCAAGTGGTTATTCCACATTTCCTACCATGCAGCAGCTGCAGGGAAGATCAAATGCTACAAACCACTGCTGAAAACCACTCTGAAAGTCATGGGGAATGGATCTTTTTAAAACTGGGAGAAAGATTCAGCACAAGCAACCTGGTTGGTGAACAGTAGAGGTTCAGTGAATTGAGCTGGACCTGCCCAATCAGATTTGTTACAAAATGAGGAAGGTGATAGAGTTCCTGTTATCAGAGAAAAGAATCTGTTAGGCAAAACTGTTTGGGTATTTTCTCCTTCAGGAGAGGCCAAGCCTGTCCGAGGGTTGGTTTCTGCTAAAGGTCCTAGTCACACCTATTGGGTGATGCAAAAGAATGGTGAAATTCAGTGTATTCCACAAAGAAATCTAATTTTGGCTTGGAGAGTCTAAATTCAGAGTGTTGTACGGATACAACATTGCGCCCAAGAGGAGAATCCATGAGGTCTACAGTGCACAAACTCTAAGAACCCTGAGAACCCTGAATCACCTGAGTGTCCCTGTTCCTTTCTTTGCTCCGACTGTGAGGAAACAAGCTATTTTCTGTTTTTTTCCTGTGATTTCAACCTTTTGAATCATCTGCATCTGAGATAGACGGAATGGGCTATGATCTTTATTCACTCGTTGTAGATATTGTTTCAGATTAGACGAATAGTAGTTGCAGCCAATGGCAGTGTTTAGAAGAGGTGGACTCCGATGGTTTAAAACTGTCCGTTTAATTTTTCTTCACAAAGTTCGAGTAGGGAAGGCAGAGGAATGTAAATAGTCACTATTGGGTGTAAGAAAGTAAAATAATGATTGTTCTAAACACTTCCATTGGATAGATAGAAATATTTATGGACCACTACTCAAATCAGAGTTTGGGCAGTCGGGTCTGAGTTCACAGCTTGCCTGGCTTCTGTCTGCCTGCTTCTTCTTGTTTTCTGGCTGAAGATAACACACTAACCTTGGCAAGCTAAGTCTAACAGCCTCTCTGCTTCTTAACTCTCTGCCTTCTGCCAGGGGGGTCTGGAGGGATTTCTTCTGGTGGTGGGGGAAGAGGCCCCTTGGGAGGTCCCATCTTTGGGGGAAGTAAAGGGAGCTTGGTTGTGCTTTTTCTGTTGATTGGTATATATTTGTAAATGTTGTGAATTGTGTCAGTGTGAACTGAAATCTCCCCTCCCTCCCCACCCCTGGCAATAATCAGGCTAGCTCAGCCTGGAAGCAAATGAAAGCTGTATTTACAAGCAAAATCTACAATCTATGATGAAATGCAATGAATATGTACAAAATATACAAAATTCACAACATTTACAAATATATACAATCAACAGAAAAGCACAACCAAGCTCCCTTTGCTTCCCCCCAAAGGGGACCTTTCCCAAGGGGCCTAACTCCCACATTCCCCTGGCAGAAAGCAGGGTTAGCTAAAGCAGAAAAGTTGTTAACTTAGCTCGCCAAGGTCAGTGTGTTATCATCAGCCAGAATAGAAGAAGAAACAACAGCCAAACAGCCCAGCAAGTTGCCCCGACTGCAGACTGCCCCACTTTTTTTTTTAATAGTAGTTCTTAAACATTTCTATCTATCCAATGGAAGTGTTTAGAACAATCATTATTTTGCTTTCTTACACCCAATAGTGACTTATTTACACTCTTTCACTTTCTCTGCTTGAACTTTGCAAAGAAAAATTAGAGACAGTTTCAAACCATCACAGTATATTTGTACATATTCATTGCATTTCATCATAGATTGTAGATTTGCTTGTAAATACAGCTTTCATTTGCTTCTAGACTGAGCTAGCCTGGTTATTGTCGGTGGGGAGGGATTTCAGCTCACACTCTTACACCTCCCTTTCCACCCTCCTTTCTGGAGAGGAGGACAAAGGCCCAGGCGCCAACCTGTCTCCTAAGGGCTAAACAACTACATGCAGCCATCGCATGGCATGTTCGTATTCTTTCCATCTAAGGGCATAATTCTAGCTTCACCCTTTCTATAGGTCGAAGCAGGTTGTTGACAAGTGTGCCCACTGGCCAGATCCAGCCTTGAGAAATCTATAAGTACTACTCCACTTGTTTACAAATTTACTCTGTCCTTTTGTTTTTTCTCGCTTTGCTCGAGCTACATAAGCTCACAACCCCTAAGTCTTCTCAATCCCACATGTAAGCATGCTAGAGGCCTCTGCAATATGGAAAGAAGCCAGCTCCCTGAGCTGCTCGAGGAACCAGCATTGGAGATGCCTTCTCTGAAAGCTACGAAAGCCAGTATTGTAAGCCCAGTCGAGAGGACTGGACACTCCGAGGGTAAGCTTTAGCCCAGAAGGGGAGGGACTAGCCCAAGCCTGGCAGTCCAGCATAAGCAACTAACTAAGCAGGTATGCATCCCCCGCCATTTGTGGGAGATAAGAGGATCCGCCCACCGTAGCTGCTCCGCAGCCCTGTGCCATCAATGTAAAGCAACCTGGGATTTCCCGAGAGAAAGAGAGAGAGAAAGATATCCTCTCCTTTGAGATCAAGCCAAAGACTGCCTTGTCACCTTAATGGGAAGCAGTTGCAGAGGTTGGAATAGTCAGCTCATTTCGAGCCAAGCGAGGGGAAGTGCCGCATAACAGCACGCCTTCCCCGAAGCCCATCTTCGGGATTGGAGATGGCCAACCCCGCCTACCGCAAACCGTGACCTCGATCGCAAGGGCTGACCTCAAAGGACCCGGCCCTGATACACAGGACCACTCCACTAGACCAGCCCTGCCGGTCCGACCCTGTTCAGGGAAGCTGCTATTCGGCAAAAAGTTGGGAGGACAAAGAAAGCCTTACCCACCCGTGGCGGTGGGAGGAGAAAGAAACTCACTACCCGGATGGGCCAGCCCTGGGCAGACAGATAGCGAGCAGCCACTGTAACCCAGCAACTTGCCTCGCTACAAAGACAGACACAGTGTATCTTTTCATGTGAGCAACACTAACATTCAATTCAAAGCACCCGCACCTAGCAGCGTAATATTTCAGATTGATTGACCTCTTAATAACATTATAAATATCTCTGTACATAGTTACAGCCACCAAGCATCTAGTTAAGTCTCCATCTAGTGGACAAGTGATGGAGCTGCACCCTTCATTCCCTTAATTAGTAACTAATTTTGTAAATATTATAATTGGATCAAATTGTATATACTAAATCAGTTATGGAATGTATTTTTACAACCGTGCATTAGAATCAATATATAAAGGTGATTAATTGGTTATTAATAATTTTAATAATTAATAAAAATATAATTTTCATAATTCTAATTTCATAATTAATAACCATCCTTCATCCCTAATCACCACAGTAGTGATGCACCCATGTTCTGACAACAGATTTTTTAGACACATGTGCTGCTCATCAGGGACTCGTATCAGATATGTTACTGAGAGATTATCAAGCCTCATACGGTTCACTGAATACTATCCAATGCTGTTGTTTTGTGTGGGCACCACAGCCCTGGGAGCAGTAGAAAGGGTCTCTGGAAAGCCATGAGCTTTTTTATCTATTTTCCTGGTCAAAGGGAAAGGGTTTGGAAGGGCCAATCTAATCTGGTTAAACAACAGATGGTTACAGGTCTGATGCCACAGACGGGAGTTTGGCTACTTAGACCATGGGACTCACTTTGAGAAACCTTTTCTACTGGGAGCTGATAAGGTCCATTTGTCAGAGAAGGGGCAGAGCATCTTTGGTCATAGGCATGGCATACTGATGAAAATGACTTCAAACTAAGGTTGCCAGGAAAGGGGAACATCATTCTACCTCTCTTCTACCAATTCGATGGAAACAAAAGTCAGAAGGAAAGCAGCTGTAGAGCAGCACAGAGTAATTTCAGCCAGTCCAGCCACTCCTTTGGCTTCATGGGGACACCATTGTTGCTTCCATTCCAGATTATAGTTAAATATATTTGGCCCGATCCTGCTGGAATATAAACTGATAGACTAGTTTGTGGACAGGTGGCAACTGTCACAGGGGGCAAATGGCCCCAAACCGTGGGACCAATGGCTATTTGTTGAGAGGTTTGTACATGCTTTACTTCCCTTTCCCACAGACTACTGATCCTCAAATCCACTGTTTACACTCTCACTCTAACAGATGGCTTTCATCACCTGCTTTCCCATCCACTCCAGTGACACAGCATCCTGTTGTCTCCATCCTCCCATCCTTTCTCACATGGACCCAAGGTTCAACAAGGCATCTTATTGTTCACCATTGCCCAAGTTCCCACCGACACCATTCTGTTACCACCAACCTCCCATCCATTCTCACAAAGATATGAAGGCCAGCAAAACATCTTACTACCTACCACCCCTGGGTTCCCACACCTCATCTTAATTGTCTGGGGGAAAACACATACAGTGTGGAGAACAAACATGAGGCATTAGAAATACATATGCCTGCAGGGCTCTAATCTTGTTGGTTGGTGAGAAGCTCAGTATGACTTAACAATGTAAATTTGCATCACAGAAAACCTGGGCTGCATCAAAAGTAGCACAGATGGCAGGTCAAGGGAAGTGACTTTTGGCCTTTACTTTAGTCTCATGAGACTCCTCCTGGCACACTGCTTTCAGCTCTGGGGCTCCCAGCATAAAAAGGATATGGATCCTATTGCAGTGATGGAAGAAAAGAGTCACAAAGATGATCAGAGAGCTTGAGGACCTCTCCTGTGAAGACAGGTTGAAAATGTTGAAGTTGTTCAGTCTGGAGAAGACTGGGATAACTTTGCAGAAGCCTTCTAGTACCTAAAGGGAGCCTACAAGAAAGCTGGAGAGGGAGTCTATCAGAGATCATAGTGACAGAACAAGGGATAATGATTTTAAACTGAAAGAGGGCTTCCCTGAACACTTCCTGTACGTGCCCTGTGCTAACCCAAGTGGTGTCTATTGGAAAGCACAGGTGCTTGAGAGATTCAGGTGCCTCAGCTCTTTCCTCTTTCCCCCAACAGCTCACCAGAGCCCTCCCCAGGTTGAGCACTGTGAAGATGAAGAGAAGATTCAGGCTTCCTCTCCTGATCTCCCTCTATCCCTTCCTCCCTCACAGAAGCACACCTCCAAGGGAAGTCAGAGAGAGGTGAACATTCCAGCCTGGCCTTGCATCTCTCTGCTCTGAAAACTGCAGCTGGCGCATCTCCTACCCAGAGCCACATGTACTTCCCCTGTCCAGGACACTTTGCCCAACCTGTCCTGCACTGCACCTGTGCAAGATGTTACTCTATGGACAGGCATGCCTAGAAGCATATGGCTCCCTTGTCCAACCACCACCAAAAAGACATGGTCAAACTGAGAGTCTGGAGAAAATCTCCATCCATTGCAGCATGACAACTAGCATAGCTCAGCCACCACCAATACCCCTTCTACTCGCAGAAAGAAGCCTGTGATGAGCCATTGAGCACACTGAGCATGGCACAGCTCTGGGATCCTCACAGCATAAAAGCCTGTGAGCACATCAGCAGAGTAGAACTGTGAGCACAGCTTTTTGCCTACTGTTGTGTTCAATAAACATTAAGATTCTTTCCAGGGACTGTGTTTTTTTCCCACAAACCAAAGACTTACCCACTGTAGGGAATGCAATGAGACATGAGCTTCTCAGGACTGTCCCCTAAATATGTTTAAAGTGAAGAATGACCATTAGGAATATAGAGGTTCATTTGCTGCCTGCCGTCAGTGGAAAGATGAGAGCCCCAGATTGTCATTGGGGATTTTCAAAGCTGTCTGCGCAAGGTTCTAGATAACCATCTCTCAGAAACTGAAGTAGTAGACCTACAGAGGTCACTTACAAACTCATCCTGTGATTCTGTGGACCAAAACTTGGTAAATGGGATCACTATTTTTGTTCCTCCCCTAAAATACCAAACAATATAAACATTTTTATGGCATTACCATGACAGATGATCCCCCTTCCATTTTGTTCTTCTATCAGAAATATTTGGCTAGTATTTACTACAAAATATTTATCCTTTTCCTATCCTGAATACTAGAGATTTCTAAATCATTATATCAAATTGGTATAGAACAATGACACATCATCCAGAAAAAATATACCAACAGCACCTAATTGAGCTGTTGGAGTGAAAAAAATTTTGTTTGGTATGCCTGGTTGCTTGAATGTATGCTTTTCAAAAATGCTTTGAAATAGTCACAGGGATTCTGGAGAATTTGTCAGGATACATTAGTCTTGTTTTTGACACTGGTGGTATTTGTCAGTGATGTAGCCAAGCTTCAAAAACATTGACAAGATGGTTGAACTAGGATCTGGATAGCTCTCCAATACTGAATTTGAATTCTAAAGAATTTGAGCTATTCTGTAAAATTTATTGAGTCAGCCGTTTATCTAAGACATATGTGATTGATGTGAGACCAGTTTCTGACTCTGATTTTAGTTGTCAAAAGAAATCTTGTCAAGATAGTGGAAAGAGTAAGATCATCTTTTTCATGCAGAAGAACAGCTAACATTTGGTTGCCAACATGAAGTGAAAGGTTCATAAATGCTGGGAAAGAGCAACAAGAGAAACACAGGAAACTCCACTGTGTATCTGCTTCTTTAAAAACATAGAAGAATCTTGTCATAGGTTTTCAGTCTAGCTTAATTTTGGTTTTAGGTATGCTTCCTTTTTTGGTATATTACTTAGCAGGCATATTTTTCAGAGATCTTTTTGTTGGCCTTTGATCTGTGGAGGTTCACTACCATCCAAGGAAGTATTTAATTTATACTTCATTATCTTAAATCAGCCTAAAGATCAGATATTTTTTGAAAATAACACATTTGTGGATAATCATCTCTATGACTACAACATAGGTGGTTTACGCACACACTCCTTTATTTTTAGATTTTACTTGTTTTTATCAAGACCCTGTTTACATTTGGAAGTCCTCTAGTCTCACTCTTTTCCAACACAAACTTGGACCTTGTCATTGGTTGAAAAAATATCCTTATTGCTTTTTGATTTAAAATGACAACAATATGACATTATTTTCTGAAAATTTAAAGGGGAAAAACATCAGCGTGTCATAGTCCTACTAACATGAGAAACAATGTTTTTTCCACTTACATATGTTAGGAACTAAATGCAGCTTCATGTGTGAAATAGCTTTTGATACTATATAATGGAAGGTACAAGATCTTTTATGCCACATTACATGTGAAATTAAGGTCTCAATTTTCCATTTTGGAAATTACACTTTGGAGAAATCAAAGAAACTGGAATACATTACAGATTGTACATTCGCAGTAGAGCTGGTCCAAGGAGCAAGAAAAAGATACAAGATACTTATCTCTGCAAGTCTTGTAAGAAAAACCTTACACTTCTTCAGTTACTCCTCTTCTGGAAACATGATGCCAACTATTTTGTTTTTTAAAAGGGCAATGGAAGCTAATACCTCCACAATCATTCAACCTTTCCTGCCTCTTCTGAATTAAGTCACACTGCAACAACACTTTGTTTTCACACAGACAAAATTATTAGTCCTTGTCATTACATAGTTTCACTATCAATAATTCAGAATATGAAATCAATTAATTTGAAGAGTACCTACTGTCAAGGACAAAGCACTACATTTGAAAAGATATTGCCAATAGAATTGTTTCCAAATTTCCAGAAGGAATAGTGATGAGACAGCTTTTCTCCACAATGTTCAAAAAAAAAAATCAATGCACACTATGTAGTGCATGAGCTGAAGTCTATCCTTCCAGAAGCATCAGACCTTCCGTGTATGTGCTAAACAGATATTTCACATACACACACTTACATACAGAGTCATTCCAAGATTCATGACACATAAATTTGTTTGCATAGTACACATGCTTCCAAAGAATAGAAAACATAATGAATTTATGTGTCAAAATTTTGGCAGTAGATGGAAGATGCAGAAGTCACTTCTGTGAGAACCTGCTAGAAGCTTCCCCTATGCCCAGCAAAGACAATACAGTGTGGTTCCAAGATGGGCCCACCACTGGCCAAGGCTGAGCCCATCTGTGATGGTGGTAGCACCTCTGTGATAATATACTGTGGCAGTTTAGACTGGGTGCCCCCTGCTACTGCCACACGAGCTACACCTCTGGTGTCCCGAGCGTCCAGCCAATAAGGTGGACACAGGAAACAGCATATTTCTACCAATAAATCCTGTACCCTATGAATCCATCTGCAAAATCATTCTCTTCCTCTTTCTTCCCTCTCTGCTCCCTGGGAGATGCTCTCTCTTATCGGGTAACGGTGGGGGAGTATCTCAAGGCCTCTTAGGCCTGTCTAGGCCTAATGCCAGGAGGAGAAAGGAGGTGGGGGGGGGGGGGGGGGGCAGGCTCAGACCTGGCCAGCCTGAGACTTGCCTAGCAGTGGGAGGGGGGCAAGAAAGAGTCCTGGGGGTTTTGGGTATACCCTCAGGTGGGAGAAAGAAAGGATTGGGAAGATTTTGGGATTATGTAAGGGGCTCTTTATGCTTTGGGATATTCTTGGCACCATGCTTTGTAGTTTTCTGTAGTTTCACCAATTGCTTTTCCATTTAAACTTCCCATCACTCTCCAATCTGTTTGTGTGAGTGTCTTTCTTTTGTCTCTCTCGGGGCAAGAGAGGATCTGTCTGGCCTCAAACCAGCACATATACTTACGAAGAGTGAAAAAACCTTCTACTCCTGGCAGGACCCATAGAGAGAGGAGCCCACTCTGGATCAGGTTTGCTGGCCGAACTTTTGACCCCACAGGGGACCAACACTGGAGTAATTACCTCCTGCAGGACTACACCACATGGAAAAGTCTCAGACTGGAACACTTTGTGAAGAACAATAGCCTGTTGTAAGGACTCTAATTGGAGAAATTAATGTAGAACTGCCTTGTGTGGATGGAACCCCACCCAGGTGCAGGGGAAGAGTGTGAGGAGTCCTGCTGCTGACGAGGAAGTACTAGAAGCAATGCATGATCAAGTGACTGCAAACCCCATTCCCCATGCCTCCATGCTGCCAGGGAAGAGGAGGTAGAGAAACTGGGAAGAGGAGGTAGAGAAATTGGGAGTAAAGTTAGGCTAGGAAGAAGGGATGGATGGGGAAAGGTGTTTTAAGATTTACTTTTTATTTTCTCGTTATCCTACTCTGATTTTGGTTGGTAATAAATTAATTTCCCCATATCTAGACTGCTTTCCAATGATAATAACTTTTGAGTGATCTCCCTGTCCTTGTCTTGATACTTTCATTATGTTTTCTCTTTCATTCCCAGCTGAGGAGGGAAGTGGAAGAGTAGCTCTGGTGGGCAGTTTGTATCCAGACAGAGTCAAGCCACCACAGAAAATAAGGAATTCACAGTAGGTACACTACATATAATATGTGTATTGGGAAGAAAAATTCATTGAAGAGTTGTATGTGCATTCATGTGCTGGGAGGAAAATGTATCAGACTAAATGAACATTTCCTCCATGATGAATATCTTTCTCCAAATAGTTGATTTATGAATGCAAAGTATCATAAAGGCCTCAAACCCTGTCAATGTTGTTCAGATAGAGCTGCATAAAGCTGCTTAGGTATGTGAATTTTCGTCCTGTTAGCATAGCAACTGTGTACATGAGTCCACTGAAACCAACTAAAACATCTCAGACTAACATACAGGAAATAAACTCATAGAAGAATTCAGAATTGAATTCTGGCCTCTAGCTGGATAAAATTGTTTTTCCTTCTCTTCATTTGCCCAAGAACAGCTTTCAGTTGTATATAAAGATCTGGCCACATCCACTTTTTAACTTAAAATTTCTTCTCTATCCTTTTGAAGGGTAAACAATTTCCAAATGGAAGTAGCATTATTAAGAGTACAGACTTTTCTTCCTAACATGGGCACAAATCAGGCCAAACATTTCCAACATTCTTTACCTCTGGGCATTACAGCTTTTAGGAGACATGTCCTGTCTCTCACATGCTCTATAATATGAGACATATTAAAACTACATTAAAAAGCCCACAATTTATGTTCATGATAGAGGAGGTACTCTTTTCACTCATGAGTGGTGTAGTCATGTAGAGTGGCTTATGAGAGAATCCCTACTGAGAGTGAATAAATTTCAAACCTTCTGAATAATTATTAGCCATTTTATTGTATTTATAAAACTCCCTCATTTAAAACTGTTCCTTGATTTATAAAACTGTCTTACTCTTGTAAGCGATAATGGTAGTCTCAACCAGTGCCAAAGACTGATGAATTGTCCATGCAGGGGCTTCTCTTCCTGGTACTGAATGCCAGAGAAACACATTGAAGAGTGAAAAAAAAAGAACTGTAGGGGAAAAGAGGGGACAGGAGAGGATGAAAGATGACTGAGAAGGAATGAAGGAGGGAACATCTGTACTGCATTTCACTGATTAAAATCTTCTCACAGTTTATGAAACTAAGTGAGAACAGTGAGGTAATCATTTTACTTGCCTGTCGTCTGCAGAATATCTCAAATTGAAGGGTGAATTTCTGGCTTCATTGAAGTGAATGACAAAACTCCTGTTGATTTAAATGAAGGACAGAATATCTACAGATTCCCAGAAGAGGAGTAGATGGGCAAAGTGGCAGCTGTGTTGTCTCCATTACTGTGCCAGGCTTCATTCAGATCCTAAAAGCTTGCCTTCATCTCAGTTTCCAGAAAACTGTGAGGGGCTTGAGTAATGCTTAATACTGCAGATACCATATATACTTTCTCAAAAATGGCAATTAAAAATGACAGTCTCAGAGGATCTAACTCTAATTTGGACAGCGGTACATAAAACTGTACTTACAAACTAGTACACTTCTATAAGCAAGCTTTAAGTAATATTTCTGGTTGTAGTAGCATTTCTGGTTGTTTTGTGCTGTGGTTTGTGTTGTGGTTTTGGGTGGGGTTTTGTTTGCTTATTTGTTTCATTTTTCCTTTCCTTCAACCTCATTCTGTAAAAGAAATAGCCTTTAAGTATCTTTAACCACAGCTACCAGTATTGCCATGGAAGCCCAAACAATTGAAGCTCTAAAATGATGGTTCAGTGTCTTGCTTCTGCCTGAGTGTATCCAGAGTGACAATGGATCACACTTCTCTGTGACCACAGTACAAGTCTGTGCTCAAGGTGAAGGGGTTAAACGGTTCCATAGGGTTCCATACCCCATATTACCCCCACGCAAGTGTTATTGTCGAAAGGACAAATGGCCTCATCAAAACACATGCAAATATCTCCCAAAACAACTGGGCCACACAATTGGATCAGGTGGTTTTTATTGTCAGTAACCGACAGGGAATTTGTGGAAGCCCCAAAAGCAAAGCATTTTGTCCTGCTGAACTGGTAATGGCTATTGTAGTGAATAAAATAGACAAAAATGTCTTTTAAAGTTTTATTGGGAATAAGAAAACAAGCAAAGCAGCATACTGAGCTGAGAAAAAGGGACGAAAATACAGCAACAGCAATAGCTTTTTTTCCTTCTTATATAGCTATCTCATTTACATAAATAGGCTTATGTTAAATAGAAGGCAGGGATATGACAATGAGTCCCCAGAATGTTCTGAGGTACTTGGGAGAAAAACAGGATCAGAGAGTAAGACAGTCTTTCTCACAGAATGCTGAAAAGGCCTCCCACATTCTTATCTGAAATCCGCACATTCCAAGGCAGAGCCAGGCAAGGTCACTTTTATCTTTGGTCTGTCTGGTAAGAAGTCAGTTCGAGCCTTTTGAAAACAGTTCTTTACGATCTTTTAAAAGAAATTCACTAAACTTAACTCTTTACTTGACACAAATCACATATTCTTTTATGAATATTGTAATAATATTCACAACAATGGGCCAAAGGCTAAATCCCTATACCAGTGATGATGATAGGTGAGCCAACCTGTACTGGTAAAGCTACCACCCATTGGTATTGTGCCCACGATACTGGCCAAACCCAGAGGCTTATATGCCTGGGAAGCCTTGAATGGAAATGAGAAGACACACCACATCAGTGTGTGGTGGATAGTCCCTGATTATTAACTGTAAACCCCAGTTTCTTTACACTGTGGACAGTTTTGTCTCTTTGCAGGACAGAGACCATTAGAAGAGGTGGTTCCAGGGAGGCAACCAGGACCTAGAAGAATGAAGTCTCACTCCTCAGTGAAGATCACACATCAACAGGGTGGCAACTGAGACCACCATATTGATCCTGAACATGATCCTGTATGTGTATCCTGAGTATGTCACTTCAAGGAATGGACTCAGTTACTAAGTTGCAACTCCTTTTAACTTCGGAAGGAAGAGGTGGAAGGAAGGGAGTGCTCCACCACTCCAAGGGGTCACCACTAATTTTGTGTTGAAATGCCAGCAGAGTGGAACATATAACTATATCCAAAGCCCTTTCTCTGCCACAGAGCTGGGATGAGAAGAAAACAGAGAAGTGTAGGAAAAGGGGGCAGCGGGAAGGCACCTCCCCATCCCCAAGGCTGTGGTCAGTGGACACACAGGCTCTTCGTCCTAAGCCACAGGTCAGGTGCAGACCCCTTGCCAAGTCAAGCCTAGGCTAGCAGAGAACTGGTGGTAATCAGTTTCTGCTCTTTTCAGCTTTTGGAATATGCTTTCTGGTAGCATTTATGACAACAAATTAGGATGGATGTATAAATAGGTAAGCTGCAGAACACGTGCTCTCTCTCTTTCTTGGATTTTCTCCCCGACACATGTGGATTGAGCAGCTGCAGTTGCAGGAGTATTTTCTAATTAAAAGAGACACCAAAGACATTCCCATAATTGGCAAACAGCATTGTGAGTAAATTGGAATATTTCTTGATCTCCAAGAAATACCTGCCTTTTATTGGTAGGGATAACATACTACTTTTGGATTTATCTTTTCCAAGTACTGCTTTCTCAAACTATTTTTAACCATTCTTCAATCAAACATAAGAGCCTCTATATTTTCATAACTTTTGTATATAGTCACAGGGGTGGTGGAGCTAAACTGATACACAACATTTCTGTTTTTATTAATTCCCCACTGTGGTGATTAGGGATGGAGAGGGATGATGGTTATTGATTATGAATTATGAAATATGAATCATTAAAATATTATTTATTTATTATTACAATTCTTAATATTCGATTAACCACCTTTATATAATGATTCTAATGCATGGTTGTAAAATATAGTCCATACCTGGTTTACTATATACAACGCGACCCAATTATATTATTTACAGAATCAATTTCCAATTAAGGGAACAAAGGATGCAGTTCCTCTGCTTGTCCACTAGATGGAGACTTGACAAGATGCTTGGCAGCTGTAACTATGTACAGAGATATTTATAATGTTATCACGAGGCAAGTCAATCTGGCATATCACACGGACAGCTGCAGGTGCTTTGAATTGAATGTTACTGAATTCTGCACACATGAAAAGATACATTGTGTCTTTCTTTGTAGGGAAGCAAGTTGCTGGGTTATGCTGGTTGCTCGTTGATGTCAGCTGCCCGGGGCTGGTCCATCCAGGCAGTGACTGACTTTCTTTTCCCACCTCTGCGGGTGGGGCAAAGCTTGCTTTCTTCTCCTGCAGGAGGGGGCGACTTTCCACCAGTCAGTGGTTTCCCTTAACAGGGTTGGCCCAGCAGGGCCGGTCCAGGGCAGTGGTCCTGCCCCAGGGGGCCGAATCCTTTGGGGTCAGCCCTCGCGATCGAGGTGATGGTTCCCAGTAGGCAGGATCGGCTGTCTCCGATCCCGGAGATGGATTTCGGGGAAGGGATGACGTGAAGCAGCGCTTCCCCCTCAGCTCAAAGTGAGCTGACAAATCCAAATCTCTCGGCAACTGCTACCCATTTAAGGTTACAATGCAGTCCTTGGCTTGATCTCAATGGAGAGGATGTCTCTCTCTCTCTCTCTTTCTCTCCAGAAATCCCAGGTTGCTTTACCCTGATGCACAGGGCTATGAAGTGGTGACAGTGGGCGGCTCCTCTTATCTGCCGTAAACAGCAGGGGTCACACAAGATGTGTAGCTCCTTGATTAGCTGCTTATGGCTGCAGCTGTGGATTAGCTGCTTATGGCTGCAGCTGTGCTGGACTGCCAGGCTTTGGCTAGTCCCTCCCCCTCTGGGCTAAAGCTTACCCTTGGGGTGTCCAGTCCTATCAAAGATGCAACTGGGCTTACGATGCTGGCTTTTCGCATCAGAGAAGGGATCATCCTATTTGCTGGTTCCTCGAGCAGCTCAGGGAGCTGGCTTCTTTCCATACTGCAGAGGCCTCTAGTAAGCATGCATGTGGGAGTGAGAAGACTTAGGGGTTGCAAGCTTCTGTAGCTCGACCAAAGTGAGAGAAAGCAAAAGGAGAGAGCAAGTTAGTAAACAAGTGGAGTAGTACTTATAGATTTCTCGAGGTTGGATATGGCCAATGGGCACACTTGTCAACAACCTGCTTCAACCTATAGAAAGAGTGAAGCTAGAATTATGCCCTCAGATGGAAAGAGCATGAGCATGACATGCAATGGGTGCATGGAGTTGTTTACCCCTTTGGAGACAGGTTGGCACCTGGGCCTTTGTCCTTCTCTCCAGAAAGGAGGGTGGAAAGGGGGGACTTACCAAAACATGTTTGGACAAGTTTGCTGGTGGTTGGGGTCGTAATTCTGGGCATATGGTGCCTTCACTACATTACCACTCCCTTGCCCATAGGCAAGTGTAAGCCTTGAATACTGGTTACCTTTGATAAAGTTTATCCCATATGGGTTGGATTGCTTTTGCCCTCTTAGTAGGTTGCACTTTCAAACTCTAGTGAGTTATGATGCCGTATGCAGTAGGAACAGTATGCAAGCTTTTGAACTGTACGCTAACGGAATGTGCTGCCTAAGCAGTGTGGAGTGGTATTTACTCTGATCCCAACGTTGGTATTCTTAGTTAACTTCCCACCACCCCCTTGACCAAGTGATGGGGTTTGGCTCCTGTGTGACACTGGAGCTTTTGAGATATTTGTGGAGCTTTCCATTTCCCCACCCCCTTGATGAAAATGGGCTCTGTCATTGTGACAGGGCTTCCTCAGCACTGAGGCAAGGGATGATACCTCTCCTTTTATGGGAAAGAGTTGAGCAGAAAAGCAATTGTGGATTGTGTTACTCCTTTCCTCTGCTGCGGTGGTATGGCCAATACAGTCTGGATGGGGAATCCCATGTCGAGCAGTAGCTTGAACCACGGATCTGGTGACTCTGTGTGTTTTCTTTGCTGGAACTGCAGGAACCTTGTGGGTGTCTTCTTCTGGTGCAGTGTCTGTGTCTGCCCGGGATGGTAGAAGGAGATGTTTGAGAGCGTTGCTCTTCCCTTCTCTGACCATGCAGTGTTGCTTTATGGCTGGTGGCGTGTACCTTTTGCTGGTGTTCCTCCCTGTTGGAGGTGTGGTTGTTCCCATTGGAACTCTCTCCGCTTGGAGACCTTTTTGAATTTGGTGTTCACAGCTTCTTCCCAGCGTTTTTCCTCTCGGGTTGCTGGATTTTTCCTTGATGACTTTGGTAGCAGCTTGGCTTTTCCCCAGCTTGCAGTGATGCTGTGGTGAGCTGGACTCACATCCTGAATCTGAGCCTGAAGTGGTGCTCTCTGTGCCTCTATGGTCACAGTGATTTGCCTTGCTGGGATGCTGTGCAAGGTGTTGAGCTGAAATAGCTTCTTTGTTGCAGGAGATTTTGTTTCCTGTTTGCCCCTCAGGCTGTCCCATTGCTGGAAGCTTATTTCTTTCCTGGCCTGGAGGTTGCCTTTGTTGAGAAGATTTGCTGATCGTTAACACGGATGGCTTCATCCTTGCCTGGGGTGTGGACCCTGGTCTGGCTTGCAGAACTGGTTTGGTAGCTGCTGACACTCCTAGTGGGGGTTGAGCTCATGTTTCTCACAGGACGGTGCTGGGCGTCTGCTGAATTAAAATCAGCAGGCTTCTGCTGGTCAGCTTGATCAAGCAGAATGAGAATCATGGGTCGTATCCCCTGAATGCTTTGAAGGTAGCACTTGGTTGTCACTGTGCCTTGAAGGCAGACACGGTTTCTTTTCATGTGCAACACACCTAAATTGCGGAGTGTCTAACTTTGTGCCTCTGACTTTGCCAGTTTCCTTTCCAATTGGAAAACCTTTTGGTCAAAAAATTTGATTTCCCCCTGCATCTGTATGATGCAAGATGTCAAGAGGACAGCGTGTTCACTGCTGAATTAATTTAGTTTTGCAAAAATACTGTTTGGGTTTTTGCAATTTTGCTTAGCCCACACCAAATGTGGAGCTGTAATTTTGCTCACCCAAGTTATGGAAAATATTTCACTGCTGTGCATCCTGCCGACTACGCCTATTTTGTCGTGGGGATTAGGAATGGAAGATGATGGTTGTTAATTATGAATTATGAAATATGAATTATAAAATTTAATATTTATTAATTATTCAAATTATGAATAACCAGTTAATTACCTTATATCTATATATTGATTCAAATGCATGGTAGTAAAAATATAGTCCATAACTGGTTTAGTGTATACAGTTTTACCCAATTAGAATATTTACAGAATCAATTTCTAATTAAGGGAACGAAAGGTGGAGTTCCACCACTTATCCACTAGATGGAGACTCGACAAGACGCTTTGCGGCTGCAGCTATGTACAGAGATATTTATAATGTTATCATGAGGCAAGTTAAGCTAGAAATATCATGCAGCTACACGCGGGCGCTTTGAGTAGTATGTTGCTGAATGTTGCACACATGGAAAGATACATTCTGTCTTTCTTTCTAGTGAGGCAAGTTGCTGGGTTACACTGGCTGCTCACTGCTTGTCTGCCCTGGGCTGGTCCCATCCGGGTGGTGACTTTCTCCTCCCATCTTTGAGGGTGGGGTGAGGCTTTCTTTCTCCTCCTGTGGTCACAGAGGGCTAAGGCTTTCTGCCAATTGACAGTTTCCCTTAGCAGGGTTGGAGCAGCACCCTGAACGGAGGGTCAGCCTGCAGGGCCGGTCCGGAGGACTGGTCTTATGCGACGAGGTAACGGTTCCCGGTAGGCAGGGTTGGCCCTCGCGATCGAGGTGAGGGGTTTCAGGGGGAGGGGTGCAGTGAAGCAGCACTTCCCCCTTGGCTCGGCTCGAGCTGACAATGCCGGATTTCAGCAACTGCTCCCATTTAGGTTATAATGCAGTCTTTGATGTGATCTCAATGGAGAGGATATTTTCTCTCTCTATTTCTCAGGAAAATTCCGGGTGCTTTACCCTGACAACACAGGGCTGTGGAGTGGCAACAGTGGGCGCCTCCTTTTCTCTCCCGCAAACGACAGGGTCATGCAAGATGTGTTTCTGCTAATGGCTGCTTATGGCTGCAGCAGTTCTGGACTGCCAGGCTTCGGCTAGTCCCTCCCCTTCTGGGCTTACCCTCGGAGCTCTTTCTCAGTCCTCTTGACTGGGTTTACGATGCTGGCATCCTGTAGCTCAGTGAAGGGATCATCCTGTTTGCTGGTTCCTTGAGCAGCTTGGGGAGCTGGCTACTTTCCATGTTGCAGAGGCTTCTAGTACACTTGCATGTGGGAGTGAGAAGACTTAGGGGTAGACAGGTTCCGTAGCTCAACCAAAGCGAGAGAAAGAAAAAAGAGAGAGCAAAGTGGTAAACAAATGGAGAATACTTATAGATTTCTCGAGGCTGGCCAATGGGCACACTTGTCAACAAGCTGCTTCAACCTATAGAAAGAGTGAAGCTAGAATTATGCCCTCAGATGGAAAGAGCATGAGCATGCCATGCGATGGGTGCATGGAGTTGTTTACGCCTTAGGAGACAGGTTGGCACCTGAGCCTTTGTCCTCCTCTCCAGAAAGGAGGGTGGAAAGGGGGGAGTTACCAAAACATGTCTGGTGTTTGGGGGCATAATTCTGGGCATATGGTGCCTTCACTACAATCCCAAGGGTCTTTTCCAACCTGAATGTTTCTGTGATTCAGTGATGTTTGAAGAACTACTTAAAAGTGTCCCATGGGCTAAAGAGAGTTGGTTAATATTCAAACACTGCCTCCCCCAAACTGGAGAAATATGTAGACACTCAAAAATGAAATCTAGAAATCTGTTAGAGGAGATATGAGACATGCAGGGCCTTCCAGAAAAATTCAAGTGGAAGAGGGAAGTCTATATTATATGGAAAACAGGTGTCTGGTCACTTGGGAGGATTACAGAAATACTGTCAGAGTATGCCAAGATGCAACAAGGAAAGACAATGCTCTCTTGGAACTAAATCTATCTAGGGAAGTGAAAGGTAACAAGAAAGGCTTCTTTAAATACAACAGTATTAAAAGGAAGAATAGGGGAAAAGTGGGTCCATTGTTAAATGAGGTGGGAGACATAGTGACAGACTATGCAGAGATGGTGGAATTCCTGAATTCCTTCTTTGCCTCAGGCTTTACTGCTAAAACCAACCCTCAGAAATTTCAGACACTGGAGGGAAGAGAGCAAAACTAGAGGTAGGAAAACTGTCCACTGGTAAGTGAGGATTGGTTTAGAGATCACTTGGATGGAACGAAAATACAGAGATTTATAGGCCCATCTATGAGTGTTGATGGTGTTGGCTGATGTTGTTGCTGTACCACTCTCCATCATTTTTGAAAGATCATGAAGAACAGAGGTGTCTGAGGACAGTGTCACTCCAGTGTTTAAAAGTACAGACCTTCACCTCCATCCCTGGAAAGGAGATGGAGCAGCTTATTCTGGAGGCCATTTCTAGCCGCATGAAAGAAAAGAGGGTTATCAAGAGTAGCCAGCATGGATTCACTAAGGGGAAATCTTGATTGACTGATAACCTTTTACAAAGGCATGACCAAAGGGATAGATGAAGGAACAGCAGTGGTTATTATCTGTCTTGACTCCAGCAAGGCTTTTAATGACATCTCCCATAGCATCCTTGCAGGTAAACGCAATAAAAGTTGATTAGATGATTGGACTGTGAGGTGATTTGGTAAATGGCTCAACAACAGAGTTCAGAGTGTTGTGATCAGTGGTGCAGAGTCCAGTTGGAAGCCTGTGGCCAGTGGCGTTCTCCAGGGATCAGTAAAACGGATCCAGTTTTGTTCATCTTTATCAATGACCTGGATAAGGAGATAACCAGGTTCACTAATTATGTGAAATGGGGGGTGGGGGTTGGCTGGCACACTAGAAGGTTATGCTGCCATCCAAAGAGATCTGGACAGGCTGGAGAAATGGTGAAGGTGAACCTCATGAAGTTCAATAAGGACAAGTACAGCATCATGCATCTGGGGAGGAATAACACCAGGAACCAGCACAAACTACAACTTTTCCTGCTGGAAAGCAGTCCCATGGAGAAAGACTCTGGAGCCCTAGTGGACAGCAAGTTCTCCATGGGACAGCAAAGTGTCCTTGTAGCCAAGAGGGCCTACAGTATCTTGGGGTGCATTAAGCAAAGTGTATCCAGCAGGTCTAGGAAGGTAGTCCTCCCCCTCTATACTGCCCTGCTTGATCACACCTGTACTACTGTGTCCAGTTTTGGGCTCCCCAATTCAAGACAGGGATCGGCTGGACAGAGTGCAATGGAGAGCTAGGAAGATGACTATGGGACTTGATCATCTCTCCTGTGAGGAAACACTGAGAGAACTGGCACTGTTAAGTCTTGAGAAAAGAAGGTTGATAAGGGATCTTGACATCAATAAATACCTGAGGGGTGGGTGTCAAGATGAAGGTGACAGTCTCTTTTTGGTGGTGCCCAGGTTTTAAGTTCCTCCTTCAGCTCTTTCATGCAATTCTCCATCTTTCCAGAAAGAGTTTCAATGGCTGAAACCAAAGAAGTACATGCAAGACTATCCTCCAACTGCCTCATTTGGTCAGTGAAATGGCCAACAGTAGGAGGTGCTCCACCATAATTTCTTGCCACAATCCTGCTTGCCAGAATAGTAGCATAATTAGGAGGAGCAAGCTTAATGAGCTTTTTGGCAAGGCCTCTTCCAACAGGAATTTCATCAGGATTCAGAGTCTTATGATCTCCATACATTACTTCTCTCACAGCAAACTCTCTCAGGCGCTTGATTCCCTCAGCTATTGTGGTCCAAGGCTTAGGGTTCCATGGTAAATCATCTCTGCTGGGGTACCTCAGCAAGACTGCCAGTAGGAGGCGTGCCCACAGAGAAACTTTACCAATGCACTTGCCTAGATGCCTGTCTATGCCTGTATCCTTTGAGAGCATCCCCAACTGAGAGGCCGACTTGTCACCTACCACCAATGCTGGGGCTCCCATATCAAAACACCTGGCTAGCCAAGACAGGACTGGCTCATTATCTCCTCTGATGTAATCCTTCCTCACATGTCTAATTTCCTGTCTGGGTGCATTAGCTGACTGTATGTCATCCTCATCATCATCATCATCATCATCATCCTGAGGTTGCTGTCCCCATAATCCTATTTTAATCCTCCGTTGAATTTCTTTGAGTTCAGAGGCACTACCAGCAGTTGCTAATCTACTAGGGTCTACATCCTGACCTACATCTCCATCATCCATGTGGGGTCTCAAGAGGTCTACCAGAGTTTTAAGGCTAACCCTCTCTTCCTCATCAGAAGGATCTTTCTTAAGAGAGGGACCCTGAGTAGAAGGACCCTCATCTCTATCTGCACCATCTCCTGCAGCATCTGCATCTCCTTTACGCTTTCTGGTTACAGTGGCCACCAAATTTACTGGCTTGGTTTTCACATTCACAACAGAGTTGGAAGAGCAAGTAGCCTTATGTCTTTCTTGACACAGTACTATCAGTAGCCATATGATTATTCCAAGAAGCAACAAAATTAAGGCAAGCACAAGATATCTAGGGTACCACTGGTTCCAAAGACCCTCTGCAGTTGTAAGAGGAGTAACAAACTCATATGTGTCTGCTAGCAGATCCATAGTTGAGTTACCATAGCTTCTTAGCCCAATAAGACGACAACAGAATTCACCAACATTCAGTAACTTGTTCTTAACCCAAAGAAATGACTTATATGCCACATATCTCACAATCTTGTCTATCATGCAAGAAATGGCCCATCTGTAGACAATTGCACCGATAATAGATGAAATAGAATGACTCAGAATCCAAAACAGCTTCATTTTGCTTCCTAATCTGAGCAGAAATAAATCACAAGCAATCGAGCCCCGAGTTGGAGCACCAAAAATAAAAAGTGTGTCGGTGTGAGCTGAAATTCCCCCCCCACCAACAATAACCAGGCTAGCTCAGTCTGGAAGCAAATGAAAAGCTGTATTTACAAGCAGAGTCTAAAATCTATGATGGAATGCAATGAATATGTACAAATATACAAAATTCACAACATTCACAAATATATACAATCAACAGAAAAAGCACAATCGATCTCCCTTTGCTTCCCCCCAAGGGGACCCTCCCAAAGGGGCCTCCCTCTCCCAGGAGCTTCCCCCTCAGGCCCCCCTGGACAGAGAAGCAGAGTTAGTTAAGCAGAAAATTGTTAACTTAGCTGCCAAGGTCAGTGTGTTATCTTCAGCCAGAAGAGAAGAAGAAACAGCAGCCAGACAGCCCAGCAACTGCCCCCACTGCAGAACGCAGAATGTGCAGAATGCCTACTTTGTTTTGGGTAATAGTTCTTAAACATTTCTATCTATCCAATGGAAGTGTTTAGAACAATCGTTATTTTGCTTTCTTACACCCAATAGTGACTTATTTACATTCTTTCACTTTCTCTGTTCTGAACTTTGCAAGGAAAAATTAAAAAGACAGTTTCAAACCATCACAAGGGTAAAGACTAAACCATGTCCCTAAGCACCAGGGCCACATGCTGCTTAAACACCTCCAGGGATGGTGACTCCACCACTGCCCTGGGCAGACCATTCCAATGTTTGATAACCCTCTCTGTGAAGAAATACTTCCTAATATCCACCCTGAACATCCTCTGGAGCAGCTTGAAACTGTTTCCTCTAGTCCTGTCACTTGACACCAAGGAGAAGAGGCTGCGCTCTCCCTGCTCCAACCTCCCTTTAGGTAGTTGTAGAGAGCAAGGAGGTCTCCCCTCAGCCTCCTCTTCTCCTGACTGAACAATTCCAGATCCCTCAGATGTTACTCATAGGTCATGTGCTCCGGACCCTTCATGAGTGTCATTGCCCTTCTCTGAATACTCTCTAGCACCTCTATGTTCCTCTTGTAGTGGCGGGCCCAGAAGTGAACACATTACTCACCAGTGCTGAGTATAAGGACATGATCACCTCCCCGTTCTTGCTGGCCGCAGTGTTTCTAATACAGGCCAGGATGCCATTGACTTTCTTGACCACCTGGGCACACTGCTGACTCATATTTAGTCAACTGTCAACCAATGTCCCAGATCCCTATCCAAGTTTCTGAAGGATAATGTTGTGGGAGACAGTGTCAAAGGCTTTACTAAAGTCCAGGCAGACAATGTTCATGGCCCTTCCCTCATTCACTAGGCAGGTCACTTTACTGTAGATGATCAGATTAGTCAGGCAGGACCTGAATAGTCAACTCATGCTGTCTGAGCCCAGTCACCCGGTTGTCTTGTAAGTGCCATGTGAGGCACTTACCTGTTCCATAACCTTTCCTGGCATCGATGTCTGACTGACAGGTCTGTAGTTTCCTGGAACTGTAGTTCCCTAACACTAATTCAATCCTCCAGAATTTTGTGTTTCACTCTGTTTGTATCCGTATGTGGACACTATCATAAAAAGAGTAGAACTTAATGCCAGTTCTTTACTATCCATGATAATTGTAACACTGCTGTTAGAAACAGGTAATGGCAAGTAAAACTGCCCTGACAGACACATAAAGCCTGACAGACACCTGACAAAGAGCTGAAGCTTGCTAGAGGCTTGCTAGAAGCTGATAAAGATCCACTTGTCAGCTCCTAGACATTAACTGGTGCCTCTCTGCCCAGGCTTTTATCCTGGTTTTGTGTGGGCTCAGCTCTTCGACTAGCGACATTGCACCCTCCACCTGAGGTATAAATGGAGTTCCACTATAGACCCATTTTGAGTTGGTGTCCTCAAAGCAAGCAGCCTTGCAGTCAGATCCTCTGCTCTTGGAATGGAACACCATCTAAGGATAGCTCTGTGGAAGTATCCCCCCATCTTTGGTGATTGTATGTTTTAGGTACCCTTGGGTGGGAGGTTTCTCATTTATTGTGATGATTTGAAGCTGTCTCTTTAATTTTTCTTTGCAAAGTTCAAGCAGAGAAAGCAAAAGAGTGTAAATAAGTTGCTATTGGGTATAAGAAAGAAAAATAATGATTGTTCTAGAAAGTTCCATTGGATAGATAGAAATGTTTAAGAACTACTACTCAAAACAAAGTCTGCAGTCAGGGAAACTTGCTGGGCTGTCTGGCTGCTGTTTCTTCTCTTCTGGCTGAAGATAACACACTGACCTTGGCGAGCTAAGTTAACTCTTCTACTTTAGCTAACTCTGCTTTCTGCGATGGAGTCTGGGGGGGAGGCCCCTCGGAAAGAGGCCCCTTGGGAAAGGTCTCCTTTGGGGGGAAGCAAAGGGAGCTTGGTTGTGCTTTTCTGTTGATTGTACATATTTGTAAACACTGTGAATTTTGTATATTTGTACATATTCATTGCATTTCATCATAGACTGTAGATTTTGCTTGTAAATACAGCTTTCATTTGCTTCCAGACTGAGCTAGCCTGGTTATTGTTGGTGTGGGGGGAATTTCAGCTCACACTGACACATTTTTATTTTCGGCGCTCCAACAGGAGGCAATTGCTTGTATGATTTTTTTCTGCTGAGATTTGGAAGAAAATGAAGCTGTTTTGTATTCTGAGTAATTTTATTTCCTCTGTTATGGGTGCGATTGTCTACAGATGGGCCATTTCCTGCATGATAGACAAGATTGTGAGATAATCCAGGCTGGAACTGAATAAATTGAAAAGAGCAGCACCAGGAAGATTAAAAAGGAATTTAAAGCCCTTGGGAAATCGATTGATGGGGCAGGAGCTCAAGTGGTGTTCTGCTCAGTTCCCTCAGTAGCAGTGGTGTACACTGAGAGGAACAGGAAAACCCACACCATCAACAGTTGGCTTAGGAGATGGTGCCAGCAGCGGAATTTTGGCTTCTTTGATCACGGGGCAACTCTTACTGCACCTGACTTGCTGGACCAAGATGGGTTGAATTTATCTAGAAAGGGTAAGAGGGTGCTGGCATGGGGGTTGGCAGGACCCATTGGGAGGGCTTTAAACTAGGTCTGAAGGGGGTGGTTGAGGAAACCAGTCTCCCTGGACACCAATGCACGCAATATGGGCAACAAACAAGATGAACTGGAACTCTTGGTTCACCCTAGACTATGATGTAGTTGCTATCACAGAAACATGGTGGGACGATTCTTACAATTGGAGTACTGCACTGGGGGGTTATAAGCTCTTTAGGAGAGACAGGCAAGGGAAAAGAGGAAGAGGGGTGGCCCTGTATATTAGGGAGTCCTTTGATGCCTCAGAACTTGAGGTTGCAGATGAAAGGGTTGAATGCTTGTGGGTTAAAATCAGAGGGAGTCTGCACAAAACTGACATCCTGGTTGGAGTCTCTTATAGACCACCCAACCAGGATGAGGAGGCCGATGAGATATTCTATAAGCAGATGGAAGCTGTCTCAAAATCATCAGACCTTGTCCTTGTGGGGGACTTTAACCTACCAGACATCTGCTGGGAACTTAATTCAGCAGAGAGGAGACAGTCCAGAAGGTTCCTAGAGTGTATGGACGACACCTTCCTGATGCAGCTCTTAGGTGAACCTACCAGGGGTAAGGCTCTGCTTGATCTGCTGTTCTCAAACAGAGAAGGGCTGGTGGGAGATGTGATGGTTGGAGGCTGTCTAGGGTGCAGCGACCATGAGATAGTGGAGTTTTCAATGAGCAGGGAAATAGGGAGGAGCAGTAATAGAACCCTCACTTTGGACTTTCGGAGGGCAAACTTCAGGTTGTTCAGGCAACTTATTCGGAAAGTTCCCTGGGTAACAGCCCTTAAGAAGAAAGGGGTCCAGGATGGTTGGACCTACTTCAAACAGGAGCTCCTAAAGGCACAGGAACTGGCAGTTCCCACATGCCGTAAGACAAGCCGGCGGGGAAGACGACCGGCCTGGATGAGCAAGCAGCTCCTGAACAATTTAAAGGAAAAAAAGAGGGTTTATCACCTTTGGAAAGGGGGGAAGGCAACTAGTGATATGTTTAAGGATGTTGTTAGATCATGTAGAAGAAAAATTAGAGAGGCAAAAGCACAGTTAGAAATTAAACTGGCCACTTCCATGAAGGACAAAAAAAAAGCATTTTTATAAATATATTAATGCTAAAAAGAGGGGCAAGAGGAGCCTCCACTCTTTATTGGACTTGGAGGGTAACATTGCAACTAAGGATGAGGAGAAGGCTGAGATTCTAAATACCTTCTTTGCCTCCATTTTCAACAGTAAGGCAGGAGGACTTCAGGATAACTGGCCTCCTGAGCTGGTTGATGGGGTCAAGGAGCAGTGTTGTACTCCTGAAATCCATGTGGAATTAGTTCGAGACTTGTTGAGTCACTTGGATATTCACAAGTCCATGGAACCTGATGGGATTCATCCTAGGGTGCTGAAAGAGCTGGCAGATGAGCTAGCCAAGCCTCTCTCCATCATTTTCCACCAGTCCTGGCTCACTGGAGAGGTCCCAGAAGACTGGCAACTGGCCAATGTGACGCCCATCCACAAGAAGGGACAGACAGAAGAACCTGGGAACTCCAGGCCTGTCAGCCTGACCTCAGTGCCAGGGAAAATCATGGAGCAGATTGTCTTGGGGGCAATCACTGCATACCTGAAGGATAGCCAAGGAATCAGGCCCAGCCAACATGGATTTAGGAAGGGCAGGTCCTGCCTGACCAACCTGACCTCCTTCTATGATCAGGTGACCAGCCTGGTGGACGTGGGAAAGGCTGCTGATGTAGTCTAGCTGGACTTCAGCAAGGCCTTTGACACTGTCCCCCACAGCAAACTCCTGGCCAAGCTGTTAGCCTGTGGCTTGGACAGCAGCACTCTGCGCTGGGTTAGGAGCTGGCTGGAGGGCCGAGCCCAGAGAGTGGTGGTGAATGGTGCCACATCCAGCTGGCAGCCTGTCACTAGTGGTGTCCCCCAGGGATCAGTGCTGGGCCCCATCCTGTTCAATATCTTTATTGGTGATCTGGATGAGGGGATTGAGTCCATCATCAGTAAATTTGCAGATGACACCAAGCTGGGAGCAGGTGTTGATCTGTTAGAAGGTAGAAGGGCTCTGCAGAGAGACCTTGACCGTCTAGACAGATAGGCAGAGTCCAACACGATGGCATTTAAGAAGTCCAAGTGCCGGGTCCTCCACTTTGGCCACAACAACCCCATGCAGTGCTACAGGCTGGGGTCAGAGTGGCTGGAGAGCAGCCACGTGGAAAGGGACCTGGGGGTATTGGTTCACAGCCGCCTGAACATTAGCCAGCAGTGTGCCCAGGTGGCCAAGAGAGCCAATGGCATCCTGGCCTGCATCAGGCATAGTGTGGCCAGCAGGAGCAGGGAGGTCATTGTACCCCTGTACACGGCACTGATTAGGCCACACCTTGAGTACTGTGTCCAGTTCTGGGGCCCTCAGTTTAGGAAAGATGTTGAATTGCTGGAGCATGTCCAGAGAAGGGCAACGAGGCTGGTGAGAGGCCTTGAGCACAAGCCCTATGAAGAGAGGCTGAGGGAGCTGGGACTGTTTAGCCTGGAGAAGAGGAGGCTCAGGGGAGACCTCATTGCTGTCTACAACTACCAGAAGGGAGGCTGTAGCCAGGGGAGGTTTGGTCTCTTCTCCCAGGCAACCAGACCAGAACAAGAGGACACAGTCTCAAGCTGTGCCAGGGGAAGTTTAGGCTGGAGGTGAGTTGAAAGTTCTTCACAGAGAGTGGTTGGCCATTGGAATGGGCTGCCCAGGGAGGTGATGGAGTCACCATCCCTGGAGGTGTTCAAGAGGGGATTGGACGTGGCAGTTAGTGCCATGGTTTAGATAGTCATGAGGTTTAGGGTGACAGGTTGGACTCGATGATCTTTGAGGTCTCTTCCAGTCTTCTTGATTCTATGATTCTATGTGGCATATAAGTCGTTTCTTTGGGTTAAAAGCAAGTTACTAAAAGTTGTTGATTTCTATTATGGTCTTATTGGGCTAAGAAGATATGGTAACTCAACTATGAATCTGCTAAGAGACACATTTGAGTTTGTTACTCCTCTTATAACTACAGAGGGTCTTTGGAACCAATGGTACCCTAGATACCTTATGCTAACCTTGAATTTGGTGTTTCTTGGAATAAGCATATGGATAGTGGTATCACTGTATCGAGAAATCCATAAGGAAACACCTAAGGCTGCTTGCTCTTGCGGCCTGCATAGACGTAAGAGGAAACATAGAAAAGCTCAGAGAGATTTGGAATTAGGTTCTGATTCTGATTACAGTGTCCAGGAGATCACAGTTAAGGTTTGTGAGAAAGCTGACAGTAGCCTTGACTCAGAACCAGCAGCAGTAGCTGCAGGATCTGTGGCAGAAGGTCTGGGAAGTGTGCCAGAATCTGAGATAGCAGCCATGACAACTCAGGCAGACGCCATTAACGAGGCACAGTCTCCTCCCTCTGCTGCTGATATGGACACAGCAGTGGCTGCAGGGTCTCAAAGCATACCTGCTGACTGTGCACAGGATCCTTCTATTCCTGCGGATTCTGTACAGAATCCCTCTGCATGTGCCGACTCTGCACCGAATCCCTCTGCACCTGCTGACCCTGCACAGAATTCCTCTGTATCTTCTAACCCTGCACAGAATTCCTCTGCTCCTGCCAACTCTACTGCAAATGTGAAAGCTCAACCAGTAAATTTGCCACTGTCACCAGAAAGCGCAAAGGAGCTGCAGGAGAGGGTGCAGGTGGTGCAGGAGATGGTGCAGATGGTGCAGAAGGAGGTGAAGGTCCTTCTGCTCAGGGTCCCTCTGTTAAGAAAGATCCTTCTGGTGAGGAAGAGAAGGTTAGCCTTAAAACTCTGGCAGACCTCTTGAGACCACACCTGGATGATGGAAATGTAGGACAGGATGTGGACCCTGGTAAATTAGCAACTGCTGGAAGTGCCTCTGAACTCCAGGAAGTTCAACGGAGGATTACAGTAGGAGTATGGGGACAGTGACCTCAGGAGGATGATGATAATGATGATGAGGAGGATCACATACAGTCAGCTAATGCACCCAGAGAGGAAATTAGACATGCGAGGAAGGATTATATCAGAGGAGACACTGAGCCAGTCCTGTCTTGGATGGCCAGGTGTTTTGATATGGGAGCTCCAGCCTTGGTGGTAGGTAACAAGTTGGCCTCCCAGTTGGGGACGCTCTCAAAGTATACTGGCGTAGACAGGCACCTAGGCAAGTGCATTGGTAAAGTTTCTCTGTGGGCACGCCTCCTAGTGGCAGTCCTGATCAGGTACCCTAGCAGAAATGATATCCCATGGAACCCTAAGCCTTGGACCACAATAGATGAGGGAATCAAGCGCCTGAGAGAATTTGCTGTGAGACAAGTGATGTATGGAGATCGTAAGACTCTGAATCCTGATGAAATCCCTGTTGGAAGAGGCCTTGCCAAAAAGCTCATTAAGCTTGCTCCTCCTAATTATGCTACTATTCTGGTAAACAGAATTGTGGCAAGAAATTATGGTGGAGTGCCTCCTACTGTTGGCCATTTCATTGACCAAATGAGGCAACTGGAGGATAGTCTTGCATGTACTACTTTGGTTTCAGCCATTGAAACTCTGACTGGAAGGATGGAGAATTGCATGAAAAAGCTGAAGGAGGAACTTAAAACCTTCATATTCAACTTGATGAAGGGGGTTGATGATGATTCCTCTTCCTCCAGAAGGATACAAGTTTCAGCTGTCAGGAACAAACGTCCTCCAAGAAGGCTATTCCAGAATCAGTCAAACTAAAACAGACAGCAGAGGCAATCACGTGGCAGTATCTGGATAAATCTGCGTGATCAGTTTGGTGAGAACATCAACAGATGGGACGGTCAACCAACTTCTGATCTTTTCAGCAGGTTATGGAAATTGCAGAGTGGCAGATCCAGAGGTAACAATACCAGAAGGATAGCTGTCACTTCCTCAGTTTCCCAGAACAACTCTGATAGCTCCAACAGTGATTCTAATTCTGGTGCTGGACGTTGTGCCAGCTGTACATGTGGATGTAATCCGCACCATTAGGGGTGCCCTGCCTTCCACCAGGGGGAGATAAGGGATAATGGAGATAACAGAATCTATTGGGATGTGTACATCCAGTGGCCTGCCACTTCAAAATTTCAGAAGTACAGGGCCTTGGTTGACACAGGAGTTCAGTGCAGCATAATACCATCAAATTATCAAGGGAGAGAATCTATAACTATACAGGGAGTCACTGGTGGATCTCAAGAGTTGATTAAGATAGAGGCTGACATAAGTTTAACTGGGAAATAGTGGAAGAAACATACTATTGTAACAGGACCTAATGCACCTTGTATTTTGGGAATTGATTTTCTGAGAGAAGGGTGTTTCAAAGACCTTAAGGGTTACAAATGGGGTTTTGGAATAGCAATTTTAGAAATTGATGGAGGAAAATTTAAGTTGTCTATTAGACCTGAACTTTCAGATGAATCTGCAGTTGTGGGACAACATGAGATAGAGGATGTGAAGTTGCCAGTTGCTTCTCAAACTGTGCATCACAGACAACACAGAACCAACTGTGACTCTTTGGTGCCCATTCAAAACTTAACAGATACGTGCAGAGTTGAAGAAGCGAGAGATGGAGAAGGATAATCCAGTCAATTTGCAGAGGTAAAAGCTGTCCAGCTAGCTCTCAATGTAGCTGAATGTGTGAGATGGCCACAGCTTTATCTCTACACCGATTCATGGATGGTAGTCAATGCCTTGTGGTGTTAGCTGAAAGACTGGAAAAAGAATGGATGGCAGACAAAAGGAAAGCCTATCTGGGCTGCAGATCTGTGGCAAAACATTGCTGCTCTCATTGAGAGAATCCCAGTAAAAGTGAGACACATCGATGCTCACATTCCTAAGAGCAAAGCCACTGAGGAACAACCACACAACCATCAGGCAGATCTAGCTGCAAGAGTTTCCCTAGTGGATTGAAACTCTGATCTTCATTCTGATCTTGACTGGAAACACCGAGGTGAGCTGTTCTTAGCTCAGTGGGCACATGACTCGTCAGGACATCAAGGTAGAGATGCAACCTACCCATGTGCTTGTGACAGATCCATTGACATTTCCAAGGATGCTATCACACAAGTCATCCATGACTGTGACATTTGTGCTGCTATTAAGCAGGCAAAGCGAATCAAGCCCATGTGGTATGGTGACCGATGGTCCAAGTACAAGTATGGTGAAGCCTGGCAGATTGACTACATCACTCTACCTCGTTCTCGATCTGGTAAGTAGTATGTGCTGACTATGGTAGAGGCAAGTACTGGATGGCTGGAAACTTATCCAGTTTCTCATGCAACTGCATGTAACACCATTCTTGGTCTGGAAAGACAAATCCTGTGGAGACACGGAACTCCAGAGATGATTGAATCAGACAACGGAACTCATTTCAAGAACAATCTTGTAAAAAACTGGGCCAAAGAGCATGGCATCGAGTGGATATTCCACATTCCCTATTGTGCACCAGCTGCAGGGAAGATTGAATGCTACAATGCTTTGTGAAAACCACTCTCAAAGCCATGGGGGGTGGATCTTGGAAAAACTGGGAGAAGGATTTAGCACAAGCAACCTGATTGGTGAATAGTAGAGGTTCAGTGAATTGAGCTGGACCTGCCCAATCAGATTTGTTGCAAAAGTAGGAAGGTGATAGAGTCCCTGTTATCAGAGAAAAGAATCTGTTAGGCAAAACTGTTTGGGTATTTTCTCCTTCAGGAGAGGCCAAACCTGTCCGAGGGTTGGTTTCTGCGGAAGATCCTGGTCACACCTATTGGGTGATGCAAGAGAATGGTGAAATTCAGTGTATTCCACAATGAAATCTAACTTTGGCTGAGAGGTTAAATTCAGAGTGTTGTGCAGATACGACATTGTGCCCAAGAGGAGATTCCATGAGATCTGTGGTGCATGAACCCTATGAACCCTGAGAGCCCTGAGTCACCTGAGAGTCCCTGTTCCTTTCTTCGCTCCATCTGCGAGGAAACAAGCTGTTTGTTGTTTTTCCTGTGATTTAACCCTTTTGAATCATCTACATCTGAGACAGCCGGAATGGACTGTGATTTTTATTCACTCATTGTTGTAAATATTATTTTAGATTAGACGAATAGCAGTAGCAGCCAATGGAATTATTTAGAAGGGGTGGGCTGTGATGGTTTGAAGCTGTCTCTTTAATTTTTCTGTGCAAAATTCAAGCAGAGAAAGTGAAAGAGTGTAAATAAGTCACTATTGGTTATAAGAAAGCAAAATAATGATTGTTCTAAACATTTCCATTGGATAGATAGAAATATTTAAGAACTACTACTCAAAACAAAGTCTGCAGTCTGCAGTCGGGCAACTTGCTGGGCTTTTTGGCTGCTGTTTCTTCTTCTCTTCTGGCTGAAGATAACACACTGACCTTGGCGAGCTAAGTTAACAACTTTTTTGCTTTAGCTAACTCTGCTTTCTGCCAAGGCGGTTTTGGGGGGAGGCTCCTGGGAGAGAGGCCCCTTGGGAGAGGTCCCCTTTGGGGGGAAGCAAAGGGAGCT